>NW_024871354.1:0-151546 GCF_019054845.1 Dipodomys spectabilis | reverse complement strand
CCCTTTGCCACCCCCACAGGCCATAAATCCTGATTTTGTTCATCTTAGATCTTACTTCCACTCTTGCCACTTCCACAGTACTGCCACAAGTTGCCGGTGTGTGGCCAACACTGGGTTAAGAAGTGAATGTACACAAGGGGGGCAGACATAGCCTGGTCAAGACTAATGCCCCAGAACATTGAGGTATTGGCCATACCAGTCTCTCATCCCCCAGTTCCCTGGCCCTGGATCTAAAGTCTGTGCTTCCTGTAGTCTGGGCATCCAGAATTGTCTAGAAGGACCTGAGAAGCCAACCTGGTGCCGGAAGATAAACTTTCCTGCAATAAAGTACATTTACATTTCCTAGACACCGACAGATACTTCCAAACCACTTTGGCCTCACCTCCCATGTAGCCGTGGATCCTCCTTGCTTGGGAGGCCTTAAGTCAGAAGTCAAGCTCGAGTTGGCCAGAGCCACCAGCACTCCCCATTCCCCACTCCACTACAAGCCTGCTGAGAGGGATGTGCAGTCAGAAGCCCAGCTGAGGAAAAGGAAAGGACATCTTATGACTGAGGCCCTCACTCTGAGGCAGGGGAGACCCTATGCCAGCTGGCACTGCTTTCCCAGAATCCACTGGAGGAGGCAAAATATTGGACAGCCAGACTTGTGCCCCAGAGAAAAGTTGGAACACAGGCTTCTGGCAATTTAGCACTCATTGTAGACCCTGATAGGGGGCTAAAGGCAAGGTCGGTGTGGAGGAGGGGCACCATCTGAGGTCAGAAAGAGGCAGACAGGCACCCACGAAGGGGACAGAGAAAGACGAGGGAAAATTATACACACCCACACCCACACACACACACACAGATTCACATGGACATTCCAAGGCCTCAGCAGTTCCTGAGAACAGAACCATCAACTCCCTCCATTAGGATCACATCTGACCTTCGAGAAGATGGCACTATCATACTGAGACTAACTGTAGACACAACATTGAGCCTCTCACATATCTGTAATGGAATTTCCAACTGTACACACTGCTACGTGGAAAACTCAGGCCACCTCTTTGTTTATTGTTGGTCATGGGGTTTGAACTCTGAACCAGGGTGCTGTCCTTCAGCTCTTCAGCTGAAGATGAGTACTCTACAATTTGAGCCACAGCACCACTTCCTGTTTTCTGGTGGTTCATTGGATATCAAGTATCACAGACTTTCCCGCATAAGCTGGCTTTGAACTGTGGTCTTTACATCTTTATGAGTAGCTAGGAAGACAATTGTGAGCACTGGCAGCACCCGGCTTCAGCCACCTTCATATACCCAGAGGAAACCCAATTCGTCAGGCCACAAACTTCTTGCAACCCTTGATTTCAAACTTTGACACCCAGCATCAAAATCCATCCTTCAATGGAGAGAATACAGACACAACAATCCCAGTCCTGCACCCATTCATCCACTCCCTGCCTGCCACAGGCCTCGTCCTCTTGAGTTCTTGGTAAGGCACCACCCATCCTACTGTGGCTTCAAACTGGGGCAAACTTGGGGAGTTCTTAGAAATGTCTGTAAAGTGAGGTCAGCACCTGGTTTCTCAATCACTGCACCCACACACACACCTCTACATATTTGCAGGCAAAGATATTTTATTTTCTTTCTTTTTTCAGTTGTGGGGCTTGAACTCTGGGTCTGGGTTCTGTCCCTGAGCTTTTCAGCTCAAGGTGAGCACTCTACTACACGAGCCACAGCACCCCTTCCGGTTTTCTGGTGGTTTGTTGGAGATAAGACTCTCAGGGTCTTTCCTGCCAAGGCTGGCTTTGAACCATGATCCTCAGATCTCAGCTCCTGAATATCTAGGATGACAGCCATGAGCTACTGGCACCAGCCAAAGATACTTTTCTCTTCTTGGCATCCTATCCCCTCAGGAGACTGAGATCTGAGGACTGCAGTTGGATGCCACCCTTGGCAGCAAAGTTCATGAGAACGCTTTATCTCCAATTAAACACCCCAAAAAGCTGGACGTGGAGCTATCGCTCAAATGGTAGAGTGCTAGCTCAGAGCATCAAAGACAAGACCCACACCCTAGTTTCAAGTTTTTTCTAGCATAGACGACCCAAGAAAGGGAAGCAGGTGGGAACACCAGAGCTCAAAGCTAACACTTAATACTCAAGCCTCGTAGAACAGACCCCATCCGGCTCTGATTCTCTAGATTCTTTGTCCTACATCATGGCAGTCTTAGATGGGACTGACCATGCACCAAGTTAGGACATTCAAGTATAATCTCATGCTGAGGATCCAATGACCTTATCAAAGAATCAGGATCTCTCACTGTCCTGCCTCAACACTGGGCAGTGAGGTGAGATCTAGTTATCCAAACACATAATACGGGAACGAAAGGGTTTCTTGGTCAAGGGATGGAGAATGAGAGTCTCTAGGTCCCCCTTGGGAAGGTGAAAAGGGCTGATCTATCCCAGGAATTTTCCTGTGTTGTGAGTATTATCAAAGAAACAACCTTTCTCAGAGCCCACTGCCTCTGGTTTTCCCACTAGCCTCTACCCAGCCCTGTCCCACCTTCAGCATGCCCTCTCTGAATCCCAGTTCTGCCACCTAGACTAAAGACTGAGCCATCAAAGAGACCCACTTCTGCCTCTGAGAATGGCAGAAATGGGGCCCTAGCACCCTCTCGATGAAGTCTCAGGGTGACAAGGGTCCCAACTCACGCCCTCATTCCCAGGCTGTCTTGTGACAATGATATGCTTACCTCTGTCTCTGGTGGAGGAATGAACACCAGGGGTGTCATCTTCAGAGTGAGCCCTGGAAAGTCCCAGTCCCCAAGGAGGTACTGCACAGGCATCCTGCAGTGAATGACAGCCAGGTCATAAACAGTGAACCCAAGGTGTCAGGACTTTTAATAGCAGCGTGGCTGGATCAAAGGCTCTATCACTGGTAGCCTAGGTTAACAGGCAAGATCATGACTCCAATGTTCTGATACACCTGACCTGGGATCATCTTCCCTCTTCATCTTCCTGCTTATCCCTTGCCTCTCCCCTCTTGACACTCCCTCACCCCAATACCTCCCTAGCCCTTGGACACTTTCTTTTATCTGACCAGAAAATAAACTTGTTTGGGCTGGGGCTGATTCAAACCCTGAGCCCTAGGGTCTACCCGAGGCTGCTTTCCTCAGCAGTCGGTGACCACACAGCTCCTGAATGTCATGAAGTTACTAAGCGGTCAGTGGCTTGTTCCTACATACTGGCTTTAGTCTCTGAAACTGTCCCCACAGAGATTGTGAATGGTTGGCTCCCTTGATCCAGGGACTCCAAACCAAGGCTTGCATGTTCTCCCTTCTTCCTTCCTTTCCTCTTTTTCTCCCTCTGTCCTTCCTTCCTCTCTCTCTCTCTTTCCTTTCTTTGTGTAAGTCCTGGGCCTCTACTTCAGAGCCTAGGTGCTGTCCCTGGGCCTTTTCACTCAAGGCTAGCAGTCAATGGCTTGAGCCACACATCCCCTTCTGATGTTTTATTTTTGATAGTTAATTGGAGACAAGAGTCTTACAAGCTTTCCTGCCTGGGCCAAAAGCCTCAATCCTCCGATATCAGCCTCCTAAGTAGCTACAATGGAAGGTGTGAAGCTGCAGCATCCAGCTCAAACCAAGGTTTCTTCATGTTCTCTGGAACCTTTCATTGTCTATGACCCCCCCAAAGCCTGGCGCACTCTGTAACTGTTTGTGGAAAAATAAATGAGCATTTGTCTATGACAATACTACAGAAAAGTCCCATCGGATTCAGATAAATATCCTCTGTGGGGGAGAGGGGATGAAGGGTGATGTAGCTCTCCCACAGGTCTCCCTCCTCCCTCTTCTTGGCCTTCTGGTGCCACTGCACTTATCTGTTTTGGCTCCGAGGATGTGAGCCATGATGTACTCGCTGGATTCCGGAGCCTCTGGGATACCTGTCTTCTCAAAGATCTCTGTCCAGCGGCTGACCAGTCCTGTGGCATTCAATTCCCCACTCAGGTGTGAACGAGGTTGCTGTGAGATGAGTGTCTGGTTCAAGGGCCCTCTTTCCTCCCCATGGGGCCAGACATGATGGTCCATCCCTTCCGCCCCCCCCCCAAGTTTCATGTTGCAGAGAAGGTGTCCTTGAGGTAGCCCGGGGTCTCTGAATCTCTCAGAGTCCAGTACAGGTGCTGGACATCGTCTCTGCTCACAGCTGGAAGGCTGGGGATGGTGAGGTCAGAATCTCTGTTCTCCATGATGTCCTCCACTGTGGAGCTCACCTTAGAGAGAGCTGGAGGAGATTCAGCAGCTGGTGGAGAAAGGCAGTAAAGGCACAACATTCAAAGCAGGAGACAATCTGGCTTGGGACCTCTGCCTGTGTTGCTTTGAATGTAATTTTTTTATTATTATTGTGAGAATACCATACAGAGCAGTTACAATTACATGGGCAAGATAACGAGTATATTTCTTATAAAGCATTGTTGCCTCCTCGTTGTTTCCCCTTCCCATCCCTTTCCATACTCCTCCCCACCCCCACCTGATCCATACTGCTTTCCAAAGTGGTTGAAAAAGTTTACACTCCCACCAACAATGAAATAAGTTTCCCTTCTGACCATATCCCCTCCAGCATCTGTTGTTATTAGAGATCTTGATTACAGCCATTCTAACTGGGGTGAGGTGGTATCTCAATGTTGTTTTTATTTGCATTTCTTTTATGGCTAGAGAGGTTGATCATTTCTTCATGTGTCTATTGGCCATCCTTCTCTGCTCTCCAGAGAAGTTTCACTTTAAGTCTTTAGCTCACTGATTTATTGGGCAGTTGTTTTTTTGAGGATTTATGGTTGTGGAATTTAATTTTTTAAGTTCCAGGCATATTTTAGATATGCGAACCTTCTCTGTTGTATGGTCATTGAAGATGTTTTCTCAATCCGTGCGTTTTCTATTGATCTTGCTAGCTATGTCCTTTGCCATGCAGAAGCTCTGCAATTTCATGCAATCCCATTTGTCCAACCATTCTTTGATTTGTTGTGTTTCTGGGTCTCTATCAAGAAAATTTCACCTTATGCCAAGTAGACCTATGGTTTCTCCTATTCAATCCTATAATGTCTTCAGAGTGTCTGCTTTGACTCTGAAGTCTTTGATCCATTTGGGTTTGATTCTGGTGCAAGGTGATATATAAGGATCTAGCTTTAGTTTTCTACAAGTAGTTAATCAATTTTGCCAGCACCATTTACTGAAGAGACTGTTTTTCTTCCATTATATTTTGAGGTCTCTTGTCGAAGATTGGACGGCGATTGGTCTACAGGTTCATCTCTGGGTTTTCAATTCTATTACATTGGTTTTGAGTTCTGTTCTTGTGCCAGTACCAAGCTGTTTTGACTACTATGGCTTTGTAGTAGATTTTGAAATTTGGTATTGATAATCTTCCAGTACTGTTCTTTCTGTTAAATATCATTTTTCTATTTGGTGTCTTTTATTGTTCCATATGAATTTTTGGATTGCCTCTTCCATTTCCTTGAAGAATGACTTTGGAATATTGATGGGTATTGCATTGAATTTGTAGATAGCCTTGAGAAGTATTGCCATTTTCACGATGTTGATCTTTTCAATCCAGGAGAATGGGAGTTTTTACCAGTTTCTAAGTTCTGTTTTGATTTCCTTTTTCAGGTTTTTAAAGTGTTCATCATAGAGGTCCTTCACTTTTTTGGTTCAGTTAATTCCTAGGTATTTTATTTTTTGTAGGGCTATTAGGAATGGAGTTGCTCTCCTGATTTCAGCCACATTTTTCTCATTACTGGCATGTAGAAAAGCCATTGATTTTTAAGGGTTAATTATATACCCTGATACTTTGCCAAAGTTTTGAATCACCTTGAGTAATTTGGGAGTGGAGTCTGTGGGATTCTTTAAATACAAGATCCTGTCATCTGCAAAGAGGGAGAGTTTTACTTCTTCTTTCCCTATTTGGATCCCCTTTATGTTTGCATCTTGTCTTATTGCTGTTGCTAGGCATTCTAATACTAGATTGAAGAGAAGTGGAGAAAGTGGGCATCCTTGTCTCGTTCCTGAGTTTAGAGGAAATGGCTTTAGTTTTTCAACATTGAGTATATTACTGGCTGTAGGTTTGTCATATACAGCCTTTATAGTATTAAGGAAGGTTCCATGGATTCCTAGTTTTTCCAGAACCTTCATCATAAAGGGGTATTGGATCTTGTCAAATGCTTTTTCTGCATCTATTGAGATAACCATGTGTTTATTATCCTTGCTCTTCTTGATGTAATTAATTACATTAATTGATTTGCGTATATTGAACCAGCTTTGCATCCCTGAAATGAATCTTGTTTGATCGTGATGTACGATTTTTTGATGAATTGTTGAAGTCGCTTTGCGAAAATTTTATTGAGAAGTTTTGCGACAAAGTTCATCAAAGTTATGGGTCTATAGTTCTCTTTATTTGATGAGTCCCTTCCTGGTTTTAGGATGAGGGTTATTATGGCTTCATAGAATGAATTTCGTAGTGCACTTTCTCTTTCAATTTCATTGAAGAGTTGAAGGAGTATTGGTGTCGGCTCTGTTTTGAAGGCCTTATTGAATTCTGCTGTAAAGCAATCTGGTCCTGGGCTTTTCTTAGATGGGAGGTGTGTTATTGCTTTTTCTATTTCAATGCTTGATATGGACCTGTTAAGATGGTTTGAGTCATCTTGGTTTAGTTTTGGCATGTCGATATTTGCTCGGAAAAGGTCCATTCCTGCTAAGTTCTCAAATTTATTAGCATAAAGTTTTGAGAAGTGTTCCCTTATAATGTTCTGAATCTTGGTAGTTTTTGTGTTGATGTTTCCATTCTCATCTCTGAGTTTATTTATTTGGATGTGTTCTCTTCTTTTTCTGATAAGATTTGCTAAGGGTCTGTCAATTTTGTTAATTTTTTCGAAGAACCAACTCTTTGTTTTGTTGATTCTTTCTGTGGTCATTTTGGATCCTAATAAATTTAATTCTGTTTTAATTTAATTATATCTTTCCATCCACTGGATTGTGGGTTATCTTGCTGCTTTTTTTTCAAGGATGCTCATCTTTCTCATTAAATTGTTGCTTTCAGATCTCTCCAATTTGTTGATGTTGGAACTCAGAGCTATAAACTTGCCTCTGAGTACTGCCTTGCTGTGTCCCAGAGGAGTTGGTAGTTTGTGTGCTCATTTTTGCTATATATCATGAACACTTGAATTTTTATTCTAATCTCTTCCATGACCCACTGGTCTTTAAATAGTGTGTAGTACACCCTCCGTGTGTTACAGGAGGCTTTTGGTGGCTTTTGGTGTTGAATTCTAATTTTATTCCCTTGTGATCTGAGAGAATGCAAGGTATGACTTCAATGTTTCTGAATTTGGACAATTTTGCTTTGTGACCTAAAATATGGTCTGTTTTGGAAAATATTCCATGTGCTGCTGAGAAGAACCTGTATTCTGATGCTGCTGGGTGAAATATTCGGTAGCTGTCTGTTAAATTTAGTGGATCTATGCAGTTGTTTAGGTCTGCGGTTTCTCTGTTGAGATTTTGCCATTTTGATTTATCTAGTGGGGATAGTGGTGTGTTAAAGTCTCTGACAATTAATGTGTTTGGATCTATATGATATTTGAGATAAAGTAGTGTTTCTTGGATAAATTTGCATGCTCCTTTTTTTGGCTAATATTTAGAATTGTAATATCCTCCTGAAGGAGAAATCCCTTTATTAGTATGGAGTGACCTTCTTTATCTGTTCCCACTAATTTTAATTTGAAGTCTATTTTATCTGATATTAGGCTTGCAACTCCCGCCTGTATATGGGGGCTGTTTGTTTGGTAGATTTTGTTCCAGCCTTGCCCATTGAAAATGTGTTTGTTTTTATGGGCAAGCAGATAGAAGAATCTTGCTTTTTAATCCAACTAGAGAGTCTATGTAGTTTGATTGGAGAGTGAATCCGTGAATGTGGAGAGATAGGATTGAGAGGTATTTGAGAGTTCCTGACATTTTATCCACCTTCTTGGGTCCTGCAGCAACTCGGTTCTTCCTATGATTCTTGGATTCTCAGTTTGGGTGTGGTTTCTTGGCCTTTACTGTGGTCTTGTTGTTTTTTTTATGTGTAGAACACCTTTAATATCTTTTGTAGGACTGGTTTGGTGGCGATATATTGTTTCAATTTTTGGTTGCTTTGGACCATTTTTATTTTACCTTCACTTATGAAGGTGAGTTTAGCTGGGTACAGTACTTTTGGTTGATAGTTGTTTGTCTTTAGGGCATGGCAAACATCATTCCAGGCTCTTCTTGTTTTGATTGTCTCTGCTGAGAAATCTGAGGTGATTCTAATTGTTTTCCCTTTATAGGTGATTGATCTTTTCTCCTTGACAGCTTTAAGGATGTTTTCCTTGGCCTGAATTGATCCTGTACAGGTTATAATGTGACTGTGGGCTGTCCTGTTCAGGTCTGGTCTATTTAGAGTTCTAAAAGCTTCTTGTGCATGAATAGGCCTATTTTTTGCATGTTTGGGAAGTTCTCTGCTAGGATTTTGTTAAAAAAATATCCTAGATCATTAACTTCTGTCTCTAGATTCTCCTCTATACTCATTATCCTTAGATTAGGCCTTCTGATGGTATCTTCCAAGTTTTGGATAGATCTATCGTATATCTTGGATTTGTCTGGGATGGTTGTAGGTTGTTTCTCTATAATATCTAGGCTGTCTTCAATCCCTGAGATTCGATCTTCTGCATGGTCTAACCTACTTTCAAGACTTTGTACTTTGTGTTTTATTTCATTCCATTCCCTTCTAATTGGATGGTTGTGATGGCTTCAAATTCTTTGTTGGAACTTTGTTCTTGATCTTGTAAGGACTTCTTTACTTCCTTAATTTGGTGTTCCGTGTTTATTCTCAAATCACTTAGTTGATTGGTTATGGATTACTTGGACTCCCATTCCTTCTGTCGAGCTCCACTGAGCATTCCCTTTGCGGTCTCCCTGATTTCTTTCAGCTCTCTGGTTATGGATTCCAAGAATGCCATTTTGATCTTTGTCTATTCTCATACTGATCTCTCAGTTCCTGTATTTCTCTTTGATTAGCATCCTCATGTTCAGGCATTTCTTGTATTTCTCTTTGAGTATTCTCACCTGTTCACGCCATTTCTTGCTTTCTCTTTGTCTGTTCTATGCCAGCTCACACAGTTCCTGTCTATTTCTCACTGATCTCACCTCCTCATGCAATTTCTTTTTTCTCTTTAAGTGTCCTCAATCTGCTCACGCAATTCCTGTATCAATCTTTGAGTAGCTTCCTCACACTCATGAGAATCCTGTATTGATCTTTGGTTTGACTCCTCTCTCTCCCTATCATGCTCACAAAGACACTTTTGCAAGTTTTCACTCTTTTTATTTACCCTGTTTAATTGTAGTGTTTGTAGAGCTTTTTGGGAACTCTCTTCTGGATTATTCATTATCTGTTCTGTTCCCTGATTGTCATGAGTGGGAGTTGAGATCCGCGGGCTGGCCATTTTGCTTGTGTTTTTCAGGCTTGTTCTGCCTATTTGGGATGAGAATGACACCAGTTTTGTGCTAGAACACTATTTTAAGTTAAACATCAACCAAAGTCTGTAGCTGCATAGTCCAAAATCTGCAGATACAATCTGGTTTAAGAGATACAATCTATTGAATCTATTGATTCAATCAAACAACTATGTCTTAATGACCTAAGACCAGCAAAGGAGAATTTGGCAAGCAGAAATTATTAGGTTTAGGGAAAATGTGGGGAAAAATAGGATTAAAAGGATTTGGTAAGGTGAGGGAGAGTGGAATTAAACATATCCTAATCTCAAAGAGGGAAATGGATTGGACAGAATGATAGCAGAGAGAGTGAAAAATGCAAAAGTGAAAAAAAAAGAAGAAAAAAAGTAGAAAAAGAAAAAAAAAGAGGCCAGAAAAAATGGAAAAACAAAAATTTTAAATTAAAAAATGAAACCTTTAAAAACTGTAAGTTTGAAGGAGTAGTATTCAGAGAAGAATGGGGATAGGATGATAGGAGGGAAGGGATAGAAAGGAGACATGAAAAACTAGAAAAATAAAAATGTTTTAAAATATTATATGTGTATAAAGAGGTAATACTGCTACTAAGGAATTTAAGTCTAAGAGGTATTTAATTCAGTAATAAATTTCTGGATTAAGTGTGTACACAATGGAGGAAAAGATCTAACAATTGACGACGGGTTTATTTGAGGGTGATCAGAACAGCAATTAAGTCACGCAGAAAAGAATGAAAGAGAAGAAATGAAAAGAATGAGAAAAAAGAAAGAAAAAAAAGGATCAAAAGGTCACTAGAGATTTTAAAAAAAAAGCACACACACATATACACCTAAAATAAAAATTATACGAGGAAGAAAAGAAAAAATAATAGTAAAAATTTTTAAAAATTAAAAATAAGGTACAAAAAAGAAAAAAAGAAAGTTCTTTGATTTTTATTTTTTTGGAGGTGATGGGAAGAATCTGTATCTCCTGTGTCCGTAACCAGTCTCTTGGTGGATTCTCTCTTTGCTTGTGGTGTTTGGTTTTCCTGTGGCTTGACTGGTTAATTAAGTCACTTTGTTTGGGCAAGCAGAAAAATGTTCTGCTTTACCCAGGATTTTGTGATCCTCCTCTCAGGCTAGTTCAGTGGGGGAGGCATCTGTTTTGAGTATCGCAAAAGAGGGAGATGGCTTTTTCCTCTTGTTTGGAGAGGCTGGGTTGAGGCTAGGTTCTGGGTAGAGTTTAGGCCTTTCAGCAAACAGTAGCTGTTCCCTGAGGGGCTAGCGTCTGAGACACTCATAGAGCCCAGACAGGAGCCTTTCTCAGGGTTTATGTTTACTGGATTTCAATGGATTGTCTAGGCTGCTATTGGGAGTGGCAGCCTCTGGCTCTGTTTACCCAGTGAAGAAAGCCACTCCTGGGGGCAGATTTTCCTCTGCCTGGAGTGTGTGCCTTTTTCCTGGGTGGAGTTGTGTGTTGCAGTTCTGGGCAGGTTCCTGTGACCTGCTAAATGACTGCCTTGTTTTCTCCCATGGCCTGAGTTGGAGGTGGCAGCTCAGCCCGGCCTTTGTCAGTATCAAAGATGGAGATCTCTGGTAGTGGGGTAGGGGATGGTTGTCTTCCCTCCTCTGCTCCCTGAGGAGTGAGGATGTCAGGCTTCTACTCACGCCAGAGGTTTGGTTCCTGGGTCATCTCTGGTCTGTGATCTGCAGGGTGAAGATATCTGCTCCTTGTCAGTTCTTGCTGGTGTTAAGTAGTATCCATTCGCCTGCTGCATCTGGCACCTTTGTCCCGGACACTCTGTGTTGAAGGTATGGTGGCTACAGCCACAGCCACTGCCACCACCGCCGCAGCTGCCAGGAAGTGCTCAGATCTGTCTATTTGCCTGGATTTTCCCTCTCTGGTCAAACTCTCTGTACTGTGATGGCACACTTGGTGTAATTCTCTGTCCTAGAAGTGTTCACTGGAACACTAAAACTGCTTTCTATGGGAGAGCTCGTTTAGCCTCCAGCTTCTCCTCCCCCATCTTACTGACCTCTGAACGTCATTTTTTGGCGTCTGAAATCATCCATCTAATTTGACCTAGAATCCCAAGCGTTAGTGAAAATTGGCAACTAAAATAAAAGAAACACCCTGGAAAATGTGGCGTTTAATTTGTCCCAATCAAACTTAAAGTGTTCGCAAGTCAGTGGTTCCCTATTCCTTCTAGACAGCCTACAGCATGTTGCAGAAACTGGCATTCAGCGATCCCTAGCGAACTGCCACTGGACTTGCCTACCACTGCTCAGTTGGAAACAGCCCAGGTGGGACACAGATTGGAGTCTGCAGGACTTCAGGGAGGATTGAAAACTGGTGCAATGCCCCAGGAGGGAATCGACGCTAACAGTGGGGGCCCAGAGCCCTGTGCCCGGATGCCCACAGAGACCATAAATGCCCTAGGTAAGGTTCCTCTCTCATCCTTGGTCATGGTGAACCATCTGCCATGTCACACCTTATGCCAGCCCCCAAAACCTCATAGATTCACAGCCCCAGCCCTACCCTCTCCCCCATCTCATCCCCTAATTTTGTTAGACAGACACATTCCCAACCCTTGAATTAGCTCCAACTATAAACACAAAAGCAGAGTGTCTGCTGGAATAGTTTGGCTGTGGTCACACTTGCCCCACCAAAATTTTGGCTGGAGATAGAAGGACCGGTGTCCAATCTAGGCCAGGTTCACACAGGTCACCTAGGGGAGACACATGCAGGCCTAGCATCTACTGTTCGCTATAGGAAAGGGGGAAGAGATAGGTGGAAAGGTGTGGAAAGGAATGTCTACTGAAATCTTCCCATAAAGGAGCAAAGAAACTGTGAAGGAGAAAACAAAAATTGTGGCTGGGCTCGTACTTGGTATTGAAAAGAGAACAACAAATACACACACAGAATTAAAATGCTTTAGCTGATTTTAGACATGATTACTTAAATATATTTTCATTGCTCTAATCTCCCTGCTCTCCCAAAATACACACACACACACACACACACACACACACACACACACACACACACAAATCCAGACCGGTGGCAGAAGACTCATCATCCATGCAGAACCTGCACTTTGCCAACTGATCACTCACCTGAGCACAGTCAGGACAAGGAGAAAGATTCTCTCTCTCTCTCTCTCTCTCTCTCTCTCTCTCTCTCTCTCTCTCTCTCTCTCTCTCATACACACACACACACACACACACACACACACACAGAATAGTGCCTCTCCTAAGTTTGTTGGTTCCTCATTGGGACAATGTACAAGCTGAAGGACATAGGTTCCCATTCCCTGTTCCCTTGTAAAAACAAGGGCTCCCACCCAAGGGGAGCACTACTCTAATGACACAGCACCACCCACCTCTCCCCTTCTCCAGGTCCAGACCCTTCCCCTAGGGAACCACCAGCCTTAACTCCTCATTCACTAAAACCTTATGCCAGGTCACAGGGTGAAGGAATCCCCAGACATGTTGCTCCTTAGAGGCATGACTGAAAATAAGCGGGGGTTCATGGGGTCCCCAGGGGGTGATTGACCCTGGTTGGGGGCGGTGTTGAGGAAATTGATTGGGTCCTAAAAGCTACATACATGGACAGACCCCCTACTTCCAGCCTAGATGCTTCTGGGCAACTGGGTGGATTCTTGGGAAGGACAAGGAGACCAGCTGGACTGGGAGCATCAGTAGATGCTGGCAGAGCTGAGAAATGTGATCACCCTGTGAGTAGTGTTGACAGCTGGGGTGGGGGGAGACGGGCCGGGTGTATGTGTGTCGGAGGGGGTGTGTTCCTCCCAGATATTCACCTTCTATCTGACCCCCAGTGCCATCACCTCCCTAGTGGGCTTTTCTGGCACCCTCCTCAGATGAAAGGGTGACTGAGTTGAAATAAGTGATATTACAAAATACTTTTGACAATATTAACCTATTTTTATATCATTAACAATTTGACCACCGAAACCTATTAGGAACTTTAGCAGTTTTGACAAAAAAACATGGCCTTTGTGTCATCACAGTTCATTTATGTATGTCATTGTGATTTCATTCTCATATCCTCACTATAAACTAATGGCAATTAAGATCTGACATGCCATTGTGACATCACAAATCCTTTGTAAGATCATCACCAGTGAGACATCAGACTGTCATTTTAACACCATCAGCTCATGGTAACATAACCAAGCTACAGTGACACCATAGCATTATGACATCGCATTGCCATTTTGTTGTCATAGATACATTGTGAATGTATATCCTATGATTTCATTCTATTTCAAATGTGACATATCAGTTGATATCAGAAACACACTGTGACCTCATAACCACTGTAACATTATAAACCTTGTGTGGCGTCATAACCATTATGTCATCACATTGTTGTTATGATATCTTTAGATTATGGTGACATCACAAAATGACAATGACATTATAGCATTTTCCATTATGTCATTGTGACATCATAGTCACATTATGAATGCCTAATCTGTGATTTCATTGTATTTGAAATGTGGCATGAGGGTTGATATTAGAAACTCATTGTGATGTCATAACCATTGTCAGATCAGAATCCCTTTGTGACATCAATTTGGCAATGTGACATCACAATGGCAATATGATGCTACTAAGGCACCATGGTATCACAATGGTCATGAACTCACAATGGGTTTCTGATATCAAACGACATGCCACATTAGAAATAGAATCAAATAACATAAAGGGCAAACACAACGTGTCTATGATATCAGAATGACAATGTAGGGTTACATTGCTATGATGTCATTGTAGTTTTAAATGTCAAAATGAGCTGATGTTGTCATAATGGCAACATGTTTTCACAATTATGATGATGTCAGAAAGGACTTTTTTATGTTTCAATGGTATGTCTGATGTCAGTTGTCATTAGTTCCCCATGAGGATATAGATACAAAAAATGTTCTGTCATGTCACCGAGGCCATGTGTGTTTTCAAAGGCGGTAAGAGGTCATAATAGCTTTGGAATGGCACAATGTGATTCATAATATCACAATGGAAATGAGATGTCCCATTGGGTTTTTGATGAGGTCACAATGTTTTTGAGATTTCACAGTTTGTAATATCAGAATGATCTATCCAATTTCAATTACTCATAATTCAATATGAGGATACCAGGTGATAGAAGAAGCTTCATAGTATGAGGCCATACTATGTGAAAACCCAATAGGACACTGATCTCACAATGACAATGTGATGTCTCAACATCATGTTACAATAATGTTTTGAAGTCCCAATTGGTGACGCGATACTGATGAGGAAGTCGCAATAGATTTTAGATGGCCCAAAGAGTTGGTGATGTCACAATGGCATGTGGGATCTCAACTGTCATTAACTCACCATGAGTATATGAGTTTGGGAAGGGATTCTGATGTCCCCAAAGTATATGTAGTCAAAAAGTTGAAGAACTAACAGGTCTGAGATGTCACAAAGTGACACAACGGTTATGATGTCCAGTGGTGTGATATCATGATGTTACACTTGATTTTAGATAACTCGTTATATATGACATATGAGGTCAAACAAATTTTCAACTCACAAAGGGCCTAAAATATCACAATGGCATGTCACAAAAGTTATAAAGGCAGCAAAGGTATTGGATGTCACAGTGGGTTAGTGATATAACAAAGGCATTGTGCTGTGACAAAGAGATTTTGATGTAACAAAGGTAATGAGTTCACAATGGTTTCCTGATATCAACCCACATGGCACATTTGAAATAGAAAGAAATCAAAGGATAGTCATTCAAAATGGGTCTATGACATCAAAGTGACAAGCTGATGTCAAAGCAGCAATGTTTGATAGGATATGTACTCATTACCTTACTCATGTAACTGTAATCCTTCTGTACACTATATTTACAATAGAAAACGTACAGAAGAAAAAAAAGAAAAAATGGTATGGTGTCATTGGGGTTTGGTGTTGTCACAATGAAATGATGGTGTCATGATGGCAATGTGATTTCACAGTTGTAATTATTGCACAAAGTATTTGTGATGATGCAATGCTATGTGAGATCACAATTTTCATTAGTTCACTATGAGAATATGGGTACACAAAGGGTCTGTGAGGCCAAAGAAGTCATGTGTTTTTTAAAGGTGCTAAGAGTTCACAATTGGTTTCTGATGTCACAATTTGATTGTGAAGGCACAACAACAATGTGATGTCACAATGAGTTTGTGATGTCACTATGAGTTTGTATTATGACAATAACATGTCCAATTTCAATTTCTACTAGTTCACAATGAGGATACAATTTCAAAGAAAGAATCTTAAGCTCCAAAGACTGAGTTTTTAGTCATAACTTCTGTGATATACTGCCATTAGGATATTTTAGGCTTTTAGTAAGCTTGTATTCTGTTTTCAATAATTCAGGTTTGACATATGATATCAGAAATTGACTCTGACATTTTAAATATTGTGACATCACATTGATAGACATCAAGACTATGGTGTCACATTGTGAACTCACAAATCTGTTAGGATTTCATCACATTTGTGTGATGACACACATTTGTGTGATGACACATATTTGTGTGATGACACACATTTGTGTGGAGACAACGCAGTCTCTTTGTGAACTCATATCTTCATTGTGAATTAATAACATTTGAGAATCGGCATGCCATTGTGACATTTCCAACCAATTGTGGCAGCACAAACCTATTATAGTAGAAACACATTGTGATCTAATAGCCATTGTGGTAGCACAATCCCTTTGTGACCCCACATTTCCATAGTAATATCACTAATCCACTGTGAAACTCCAATCCATTCTTACCCAATCCAGGTATGAAATGTGATACCCGAATCCAGTGTGACATCTAGATCATGGTGACATCACACTGATAGATGATATGAGCATTTTGTCACATTCTGACAACACACACCTGTTAGGACTTCATCACTTTTGAGACAACGCATGCCTTTGGAGACATCACAGTCCCTTTGTGAGCTCATATACTCATTGTGAGTTGACAATTGAGATCACATGTGTCATTGTGATGTCACCAACGCATTGTGATATCACACACCTCTTGTAAACTCATAACTAGTGTGGCATCACCAATTGTGGTATGAATACATTACCAAGTCATCATATTGCAACCTCACATTGCCATAGTGATATCACTGTTCCATTGTGTTTTCAAAAACAAAGTATGTCTTCATCGCATTTTAGAAAATTCATGGCCTTTTATATTTGTCTTCTTCTGTGAACACTTATCCTCATTGTGAACTAGTAGCAACTGAAATTGGGTATGTGATTATGAGATGTGACTTCAAAAAACTTTAATTTCGTCACCAGTGTGACATCACAAACCCATTGTGAGCTTCCATAGATATTTGACATCACTATCACAGTGTGACATCCCAAACTTATTAGGACCTCTTAGCAACTTTGAAAAAACATGGCCTTTGTGACATCACAGTCCCTTTGTGTAACTATACCCTCATTATGAACTGACAATTGATATCAGACATGCCATTGTAACATCATGAACCGTTTGTGACAGCACCAGTGTGACATAACATTCTCATTATGACAGCATCAACTACTTTTGACAGCACAAAACTACGACAAGATAGTATTATGAGATCACATTGTCATTGTGATGTTATAGACAGATTGTGAATGCCTGTTTTTAATCTTTTTGTTGTTGTTGTAATTGGTCATGGGGCTTGAAATTTGGGCTTGGTTGCTGTCCCTGCTCTACAGCTCTAGGCGACCACACTATCACTTGAGCCACAGCACCACTTCTGGTTTTCTAGTAGTTTTTATTGGAAATAAGAATCTCATGGACTTTCCAGCCTTAGGTGGCTTTGAACTGTAATCCTCAGATCTCAGCCTCCTGAGTAGCTGGGATTACAGACATGAGCCACCGGTGCCAGGCTTTTTCATTCTATTTTAAATTTGACATGTGTGTTGATATCAGAAACATAATGTGACCTCATAACCATTGTAAGATCATAAATCAGCAGTGACACCAAATTGTCATTATGACACCATCAGCTCATTGTGACATCATCAAATGACAATGGCATCATAGCATGATAAATCACAGCACATTGTTATGTCATAGACATAACGGTGAAGGCCTATTCTGTGAATTCATTCTATTTCAGAAACCCATTTGACCATTTAACCATTGTGATATCACAATCCTTTGTGACATCACATTGCCATTGTGACATCATTAATCTGCTGTGCCATCACAAACCAGTCTTTATAAGTTTTGTGACATGGTTCCATTGTCATATATTAGGCCCTTTGTGAGCTCGTAAGCTGTTTTCAATCTCATATTTCTGGTATGACATGTGATATCAGAAATCCCCTGTGACATCATACTGCCAGATATCATGACCATTATGTCACAGTGTGGCATCACAAACCTGTTAGAACGGCATCACATTTGTGACAACACATGCCTTTGGAGACATTACAGTCCCTTTTTTTTATTTTTTATTTTTTGGTTGGCCGTGGGGCTTGAACTCTGGGCTTGGGCGCTGTCCCTCAGCTCTTCAGCTCAAGGTGAGTGCTCTACCACTTGAGCTACAGCGCCACTTACAGTTTTCTGGTGTTTTTGTTTCTGTTTTTTTCTATTGGAGATAGGAGTCTCACGGTCTCTCCTGCCCAGGCTGGCTTTGAACTGCGATCCTCAGATCTCAGCCTCCTGCGTAGCTAGGATTACAGGCGTGAGCCACCAGCGCCCTGCTACAGTCCCTTTTTGAACTCATATATTCATTCCCAATTAATGACAATTGAGATCTGCCATGCCACTTCGACATCATCTTTGAGCTCATAAATTGTTTAACTCATAATACATCAGGTATTACATGTGATATCAGAAATCCACTGTGACATCACGACCACTGTGACATGACACTGCCAGATGTCATGAGCACTGAGTCACATTGTGATATTACAAACCTGTTAAGACTCATTACACTTGTGCCAAAATATGCCTTTGGATACATCATTATCCCTTGTGAACTTATATATTCATTGTCAATTAGAGACCTAGCATGAGATTGTGACATCAACATCCCATTGTGAAATCACAAATCTATGTGACCTCATCACCTATACGGCATTACGAACTATTTGTGACTTCAAAACAATACCATCTCATGTAATGGCAACATTATATTACCAATGGGATATCTCTGTCCCATCGCATTTCCACCAATCTATCATGTCCTCATAATATTTTACAAAATTCATGGCCTTTCTGACTTCTAGCTCCTTATGTGAACTCGTATCTTCATTGTGATCTAGTAATATTACCATTACATGGTAATATTACAAATTCACAGTGACATCACTATCCAAGTGTGATCTTATTCACATTGTGACATCACAAATCCATTGTGACATCATATTTCCACAGTGATATCACGATCACCTTGTGACATCCCAAACCTGTTGTGAATTCTTAGCACCTTTGAAAAAGCACATGGTGTTTGTGACATCACAGTCCCTTTGGATAATTATATCCTCATTGTGAACAAAGGACAACTGATATCAGACATGCCATTTTACCATTCCAAATGCTTTGTGACATTATCTCCAGAGCTAGATCCCATTGTTGTTAGGATAACATCAGCCCATTGTGACATCCCAAAATGACAATGACATCATAGCATTATGACATCACATTTTCATTGTGAGGTCATAGAGACAATGTGATTGCCTATTCTGTGATTTCATTCTATCTCAAATGTGGCATATAGTTTGATTTCAGATACTCATTGTGACCACATCACCATTGTGACATTACAATCCCTTTGTGACCTCATATTGACATTGTGATATAATTAATGCAATGTAACATCACAAACCTATCTTGTCCTCATAAATTTTGTAACAAGCAACTACCTTGACCTGGGCTGGATGTCCAGAGCTAAATGCAGCCTCAACCACGAACCCTCAGAACTCCAATGAGAAGCCCAGCCATTTGTTAACTGGTCTGCAAACAACCATCCCCCAAAATAATGATCTCCAAAACTCCACACTTCAAAGGTCAAGGCTTTTTCCTTTCTCTTCATCCTCCTCTCCAGACCTGTCCTACCTTTCAGGTCTTTTCATTTTTTCCTTCTACCATTCCCTTCTTCTCTTCAGGCTGTTCTACTCTTGACAGTCCTGACCTGGCCTATTCAGGTGGCCAGCTGCCATCCTTCACCTCCTGCTCTCCCTTAATTTCCTCTCCTCCCAGGTCTTTACCTTCCTGCAGTCTCATCACTTCTTTCTTTCCAGGCCTTTCCCCTTTTTCTCTCCCCTTCTGTTGCTCTGAACATGCAGCCTATATATAGGCTGTACCCTTCTCCCACTGCAATATGTTTCCTGCATAACAGTTTTCAATCATCACTTCCCAAATGTTCATGCCCAATCACTTTTTGGCAGCTCACCAAGTGGGGCTTGACATCCTATCTCCTTCAGCAGCATGTCCTGCCCCTCCAGTGGCATGTAATCCCCCTCTCTTGTGGCCCAGACCAAGAAGTCATGATGACTATCTGTTCCCGTGGATTATAGGGGCACTGTTGGTTTTTACAGTGTCCTCATGGTGGTTTAGTAGCAATTGAAATTGGACAAATAATTGTGATATTACAAACTCGTGATATAACTAATCCATTATGACCTCATCACCAATGTGACACCACAAACCCATTGTGACATCACATTGCTGTTTTGACACCAGGATCACATTGTGACATCCCAAATCTATTATGACCTCTTATATCCTTTGAAAAAATATATAGCTTTGTGACATCACATTACCTTTGTGTACTCAAATCCCCACTGACAAATATTGACAATTGAGAATCAGACATGACATTTTAACATCAAAAACAGTTTATGAGTTCATCACAATTGTGACATCACATTGTCATTTTGTCAACATCTGCTCATTGTGAAATCATAAAACTAAAATGATATGATAGATTTATAACTTCACATTGTCCTTGTGACATCATAGACACATTATGAATGCCTTTTCTGTGATTTCGTTCTATTTAAAATATGGCCTGTAGGTTGATATCATAAACAAATCATGAACTCATTACCACTGTGACATTACAATCGCTTTGTATATCACGTTGCCACTGTGATATCACAATAACCTTCATATCACAATATCACATAACCCACCATGACACCACAAATCTATCCTGTCATCATAACTTTTGTGACATGCTGAAATTCTAATATCTTAGGCCTTTTTGTCCTCATAATCTCTTGTCGACCTCATTAAATTTCACATATGCCATTTGATATCACAAATTCTCAGTGACATTATGACAATTGTGATATCACACTGCCAGATTCCATAACCATTGTGTCAAATTCTGACATCACAAACCTTTTAGGATTTCAATATATTTGTGACAACACATACTTTTGGAGAAACCAAAGTCCCTTTGTGAACTCATATACTCATTTAAGTTAAAGACAATTGAGAACCATCATGTCATTGTGACATGCCCAACACACTGTGACATCACTAATCTTTTGTGACCTCATCACCAATGTAGCATCATCAACTAATTGTGACACCAAAACAATATTTTGACATGATGTAGTGAGTTGACTTTGCCATGGGGATATCACTGTCCCATTGTGTATTCACAAACCTAATATGACCTCATAACATTAAAAAATCATGTCCATTAAGACTTCAAGCTCCTTCTTTGAACATGTATGCACATTGTGAAATACTAGCAGTTGAAATTGGACATGTGTTTGAGATATTACAAAATCATTATGGCATCAAAGACCCGTTGTGACCTCATCACAACTGTTTATCATAAAGCTATCATGACCCCTTAGTACCTTTGAAAACACATATGGTACTTGTGACATCACAGTCCCTTTGTGTACCCATATCCTCATTGTGAACACCTGACAATTGAATTCATATATGCCATTGTAACATTACAAACCCTTTGTGACCCAATCACCAGTGTGACAACACATATTCATTATGACACCATTACCTCCTTGCAACATCACCAATTTACAATAACCTCATAGCATTATGACATTAAATTGTCATTGTGATGTTATAGACACATTGCAAATGCCTATTCTCTTAGTTCATTCTATTTCAAATGTGGCATTTGGGTTGATATCAGAAAACCATTGTGATCTCAAATATATGGCATCACAATTACTTTGTGACATCACAATGCCATAGTGATATCACTTACACACTGTGACATCACAAACCTGCCCTGTTCTGTCGGGTCTTTGTCCATCCCACGAAAGCTGGATAGGGTCCGAGGAAAGGTAAGTGTGGCCGTTCGTCCATTCCCCAGCCTCCCTTAGCCCAAGAGACAATCAGATGAGGGGAGTTAAGTCAAGCAGGAACTCATTTATTAACACAGAGCAAGCCCTTTTTAAATCTAAAGACTGCGTGGGAGGAGAGGAAATGGAACCAACCATTCACTGTAAAGGTCACACCTTATCATGCACCTAAGCTTCCACAAGCTGTTTACACACTGAATGCAAACAAATCAGGTTCTGCTCACTCCTCTTCCTCTCAGGACCATCTTTGCTGCCTGTGTGCCCCACAGATTCCTCCTTTTTGTTTTAATGGCAGATACACCTCCCAGTTAGTTATCCTTTTCCTCTCCTCTGTAAAGGTTATTTTAACAGGATTACATTGGTAAGAATAGCATTGCCCAAGCAGGGGGTTTGAGGCAAGTCTGGGAGACAAGATTCGCCACACAATGATAGGGCCTTTGTGCTTGACACAGGAGCCCATCCCAGTTACCTCACATTCCCACCCAGCACAGTAATAAACATCAGCCCCACCACACTTAGAAATGTCCGAAACAGTTCGATTAATTTTGGGACATATGTAACAGTCATTATCTCATCCTCTTCAGAACATGGGAGCAGGCTGGGTATTTGGAATTCCACACATGCGGCATGGTGAATCCTCGTGGGCCCCCACACTCAGGCCGTTCTACTATAGTCCTGAAAAACAAGGAAAATTTAAAACAAACTTTGCAGACATAGCAAAGCAATCCCGGGTACCTGGTGTCTTTCAAGTAAGCCAGTTCTTTTTATGTGCCTTCAAGCGATTACAGGGGTCAAGATGACCTGTGAGCTTTACTATTGGCTCCCAACACCCCGTCTTCGTTTAAAGAAGCAAACCCGCCTGCCTTAGGTTGGGTGGATCGCCTTGTCTGTTTTACCCTTCATCTGGATCTTCTTCAGAGCAAAGCTGAAGGCCCTGTCTTAGGTTGATCAGATTGGCACCCTCTCTTACCCATCTCTGGCTGTGGTTCCTCACGGGGGAAATTTATAACTGGCTGGCTAAACTCATAAGAGTTTTTCAGTGCACATATAATGCAAGGAAGGCATAGAAAAACCATCAGCAAAAGCATTCCCAGGCCAAGCAATGCCATTAGCAATCCTTTAACAGTTAGTGATGGGATATCAGTCTTTGCCACTTCAGAGTCCAGAGGTGAGGCTTGTAAAAGAAATATTAGAGCAAGTAGCATTAAAATAACTAGCTTCTACAGAAATATTAAATGTTCCATAAATAATGACATAGGGTGGGGATCAAAATGAAGGTCAGGCCACCAGGTCAAATGGACACCTTCTCTTGTGGAGCTATGTCTGCATTGCCAGTACTGATCATTGCCCAGGTCACTCGTTGAGGTTGATGTGGATTCTGTAGCCATTGCCGGGCCTGGGAGGGTCAGAACAACCAACAGCTGGAGTATCGCCATCTGCAATTGTTAGAAAACACAAGAGCTTCTCAAGGGCTGATTGCCCTTGGGAATGGTTAGTTCTCTTTCTTGCTTTCCCTCCTTTAAACATAAGCCTCTGACACCATAGCCATTTTTATTTCCTTGTTGGTTAGTTTACACTTGGGCTTCCTCCTTTATAGAGGAAATAGATAAAACCTTAAGATTCCTGTCAGGGATCAGGATAGAGGCTGTCACTTCTATGGGAAAAACACATCCAAATCCCCTGCCCATGGTAACTAGCAGGTTAGGTCTTCTCCATTGTTTGTGTCAGGGGGTCCTTACACTTGACTTTTATTTGGGACTTAGGGTCCCCAGTGCTTCTGAAATCTGGATTCAGTTGCCCCTTTGGGAAAATTTAAAATGTTAACGGTAAACAAAGCTATCTGTAACTTTATATTGGGGTAACTCCCACTTTTTGTTTTTATAATTGCTCCTTAAGGCATTGGTGATTTCTTTCTATAATTTCTTGGCCTTGGGGATTATAGGGAAATTCTGTAGAATGATTAATGTGCCATTTGTCAAAAAACTCTGACATTGCTTTACTAACAAAACAGGGTCCATTATGGGTTTTAACTTGTGCTGGTAGAGCCAAGGTGGCCAAACAGTGAAGAAAATGTGCTTGTAAAGTATACTTTTTTCTCCTGTATGTGCTGTGGCCCAGCATGATCCTGAGTAGGTATCTATAGAGACAAAGATATATTTAAACTTACCAAAGGCTAGGAAATGAGTAACTTCCTTTTGTCAGGTTTAAGGCCTCTGGGATTTACCGCTGGTGGTTGTAACAGGGGGTACTTATAAGAAGGGCTGCCATGTTTTGCAGGTATGTACTATCCTTTTGAGGTCCTTTACAGGAATCTGAGGAAATCTGTGTTGAAGACCCCTCCAGTTAATGTGGGTTAAACCATGCAAGCAGGTAGCCTCTTGTAATGCTAATACTTGTGGGCCAGTAGCTAACTGGTCTGCCCAATTATTGCCTAGGGATAAAAACACAGGAAGTTTTGAATGCCTTCTCAAATGTTGAATATGAATAAGGGCTCCCCACCCTTCTAATAGACCCTTAAGGGTAACCATAAGAAGGGAAATAGTGTTTTATCCAGCTTAATATTAAAGGGTTTTTGAATGTCCTGAAGGGCCATAATTATGGCCAGCATTTCTTTATATTTTGCTGACCCTTGACAAGGTTGAAATCTTTGTTGGCTCGGGGTCTTTTTTTGCTCTTCAAAGACTGCATACACAGAGCCTGCTTTACCTCTGTCAGAAAACACATGGAGGGCACCAGGAATAGTCGGAGGAGAAAATAGAGAAGGCATTTTGAGGGGAAGTCGCCATAACATGACAGTCCATTTGGATGGCCCATAATGGCAGTCAATTTGGCCTAGGAACCCCTCCACGGAGAGAGCAAGATGAGCATTGGCTGGAGTGACCCACTCAACGTCTGCCATCTGAAAAGCAAAAACAATGGAGTGAGGGTCGAGGCCATAATGCCTTTGGGCTTGGGTCCTTCCCTTGACAATAGCATCTGCAAGTTGGCCTGCCTGAGAATACACCCAAGGTGTGCCCTCCCAGGGAGGTGTGAACTCACTCTAATGGCTGCCCCCTTTGAGTTAAAACTGCAAAAATCAATCTAACACCTGCAAACAAACAAAGGAAAGTGGGCTCAAATATATGATACCCCTTCAGGTAAACTTCATCTGGGGCTTTTTAGAACTGCAAAAATATTGCCCAATGGCTTTCTCAATTTTTAATAACTTCTTGGGGCATTCTGTCATTTAGTAGGGCAAATAAGGCACAAGACTATCTTTAGGGAGAAGAACACATAGCAAGAGGCAATTGATTTCCCCTAAAAGGCTCTGAGGTTAGGTTAAGGTTAGAGAGGCTGGAATGTCCAGCAAAGGCTTAAGGGAGCTGGTCTGAGTCAAGGTAAGGTGGGACACAAGCACCTTAAAGTAGGTAACTTTTGAATTTTATTGAGGGCTATGGAAAACCCCCTTTATAATATGGAGAGAACCTGGGCCAGAAGGCCCTCCAAGAGGCCTGGGTCTTGGTGCCCCAGAATTATATCATCCATGTAGGCATAGGCAAGGGAAGTATCTGAACCCAGCACAGGCACTAAAAGTGTGGCCAAGTATTGTTGGCAAAAGGCCGGCTATTGTCCATTCTGTGTAACAGCACCAGTCATTCAAACCTCTGATCAGGAGTTACAGGAAGATGGCGGAGGAAAAGCTGGAGGTTAAACAAGCTCTCGCGTAGAAAGCAGTCTTAGAGTTCCAGTAAACAGTCCTAAGCCAGAAAATCACACCAAGTGTGCCAACATAGGACACAGAGTTAGCCCAGAGAGGGAAAATCCAGGCAAGGAGACAGATCTGAGCTCTTGCCAGAAGCCACCGCTGTCGCCACGGTAGCAATGGCACCAGTGGCCAAAACCTCCATACCTGAATCCCAGAGAGTCTGGGATGAAGAAGCCAGATGCAGCAGGCGAGCCGATTCTACTCAACACCAGCAAGAACTGACAAGGAGCAGACATCTTCATCCTGCAGTTCACAGACCACAGATGACCCAGGAACCAAGACTCGGTGTGAGTAGAAGACTAAAGTCCTCACTCCTCAGGGAGCAGAGGAGAGAAGGCCACCCCTCCCCCCCAGTACCGGAGATCTTCATCGTTGATACTGACAAAGCTCAGCGGAGCTGCTAGCTCCAACTCAGGCCTTGGAAGAAAACTAGAGTCACTGAGCAGGTCACAAAAACCTAACTGACATGCCAGACTCAGCTCCATCCAGGGAAAAGTCACCCAGCTCGGATGCCAGTCCCAGGAGTGGCTTTCTTCACTGGGTAATCAGAGCCAGAGGATGCCCCTCTCTTTAGCACCCTTGACAATCAATTGAAATTCAGTAAACATAAACACTGAGAGTGGCTCCTGGCTGGGCTCTGTGAGTTTCTCACAAACTAGCCCCCAGGAAAAGCTACTGTTTGCTGAAAGCCCTCAACTTACCCAGAATCTAGCCTCATCACAGCATCTCTAAACTTGAGGAAAAAGCCATCTCCCTCTTTTGTGATACTCAAAGCAGATCTCCCTCCCATTGAACTAACCTGGGAGGAGGATCCCAAAATCCTGGGTAAAGCAGAGCATTTTTTTGCCTGTTCAAACAAACTGACTTAAGAAAAGAACAAAGCCACAGGACCACAAGCAGACCAGAGACTCGAACAAGAGGCTGGTTAAGGACACAAGGGAGATAAAGGGTTTTTCCGACCCCTCTCAAAAAAATCAAAGAACTCTTTTTTCTTATTCTTTTTTTTTGTACCTTTTATAAAATTTTTTTTCTTTTCTAAAACTTTTTTAAATTTTTAATGTTTACCGTTTTTGAAAAAAAATTGTTTTCTAGTAACATTTTTTTCCTCTTATAATTTTTATTTTAGGGGTCCATATGTATGAGCATTTTTCTTTCCTTTTTTAAAAACTTCTTTTTGTTTTTTGTTTAGCTCTACTGAACTTCTGATCTTTTTTTCTTTCTTTCTTATCCTTTTCACCTTTTCTTCTCTTTTGTTCTTCTTTATGTGACTTAATTGCTGTTCTGCACATCCTCAGATAAAGCCGTACTTGACTATTAGATCCTACCCCACATTGTGTACACACTTAATCCACAAATTTATGACTCAATTCAAAACCTCTGAGACTTAAATTCCTTAATAGCGGTACTACCTCTTTCTACCTATTTAATATTTTAAGTATTTTTATTTTTAAGTTTTTCACATCTCCTTTATATTCCTCCCCTTCTCTCATTATATTCATGTTCATCTCTGAATAGCTTGTTTTCAACCCGCATAATACGTTTAATTTTACTTTTACTTTTCTATTTTTTCTGCTCTCTTTTTCTCATTTTGTCTTTCTTCTTTTTTGCTTTCTCTCTACTTTCATCCTATCCAACCTGTTTCCTGCTTTGAGATTAGGACATAGTTAAGTTAAGTCTCCCTGTGCCTTTCCACATCACTCTATTCCTATTTTTTTCTCACATCACTCACTAACACTAAGGAAAAACCCAGTTTTCAAAGCCCAAAGAAGGTGGATAATATGGCAGGAACTACCAAACACCTCTCAATTCTATCTCTCAACATTAACAGACTGAACTCTCCAATTAAGCGACATAGACTGTCTAGTTGGATTAAAAAACAAGATCCTTCTATCTGCTGCCTTCAGGAGTCACATCTTGCCCTTAAAAACAAATACATATTCAATATTAAGGGCTGGAACAAAATGTACCAAGCAAACAGCCTCCATAAACAGGCAGGAGTTGCAATCCTAATATCAGATAAAAGAGACTTCAAATTCAAATTTGTGAGAAGAGATAAAGAAGGTCGGACATACTAATTAAGGGATCTCTCCTTCAGGAGGATATTACAAATGTAAATATCTATTCACCCAACAGCAGACCACCCAAATTTATCCAAGAAACACCACTTTCTCTCAAATGGCATATAAATCCAAAGACATTAATTGTAGGGGATTTTATCACACCACTCTCCCCACTAGATACACTAACTCAGCAAAAACTCAACAGAGAAACTGCAGATATAAACAGCTGCATAGATCAACTAGATTTAACAGACATCTATCGAATATTTCACCAAGGAGCATCAGAATACAAGTTTTTCTCAGCAGCACATTGAACATTTTCTAAAATAGAACACATTTTAGGACACAAAGCAAACTTGTCCAAATTCAGAAACATTGAGATTATACCTTGCATTCTCTCTGACCACAAGTGAATAAAATTAGAACTCAACACCAAAAGCCACCAAAGAAAGTCCGGTAACACATGGAGGTTGAACAACACTCTGCTGAATCAGGAGTGGGTCATGGAAGAGATTAGGAAGGAAATTCAAATGTTCATGCTATTCAACAAAAATGAACACACAAATAACCAGCTCCTCTGGGACACAGCAAAGGCAATACTCAGAGGCAAGTTTATAGCTCTGAGCTCCTACATCAACCAATTGAACAGATCTGAAACCAACAATTTAATGAGACATCTGAACCTTCTTGAAAAAGAAGAGCAAGATAAACCCCAATAGACTAGATAGAAAGAAATAATTAAAATTAAATCAGATTTAAATGAATTAGATTCCAAAAAACTATCGAAACAATCACCAGAACAAAGAGTTTGTTCTTCGAAAAAATTACCAAAATTGAGAGACCCTTAGCAAATCTTAACAGAAAAAGAAGAGAACACACCAAAATAAATGAACTCAGAGATGAGAATGGAAACATCACCACGGAAACAGCCAGGATTCAGGGAATACTTCACAAAACTTTATGCTAATAAGTTTGAGAACTTGGCAAAAATGGACCTTTTCCTAGCAAATATTGACATGCCAAAACTAAACCAGGATAAGTTAAACCACCTTAACATGCCCATATCAAGCATTGAAATAGAAAAAGGAATAAGAGATCTCCTTGCTAAGAAAAGTCCAGGACCAGATGGTTTTAAAACAGAATTCTACAAGGTCTTCAAAGCAGAGCTCACACCAATACTCCTCCAACTCTTCAATGAAATTGAAAGAGAAAGTTCAGTACCGAACACATTCTATGAAGCCATCATAACCCTGATCCCAAAACCAGTCAGGGACTCATCAAAGAAAGAGAACTATAGACCCATTTCTTTGATGAACATTGGTGCAAAACTTCTCAACAAAATTTTGGCCAATCGACTTCAACAATTCATCCAAAATATCATACACCACGATCAAACAGGATTCATTTCAAAGATGCAAAGCTGGTTCAATATAGGCAAATCAATTAATATAATTCATCACATCAACAGGAGCAAGAATAAGAACCACATGGTTATCTCAATAGATGCAGAAAAAGCATTCGACAAGATCCAACACCCCTTTATGATGAAGGTTTTGGAAAAATTAGGAATCCATGGACCATTCCTCAAAACAATAAAGGCTGTACATGACAAACCTACAACCAGCATTATACTTAATGGTGAAAAACTAAAGCCATTTCCTCTTAACTCAGGAACAAGACAAGGATGTCCACTCTCTCCACTTCTCTTAAACCTAGTATTACAATGCCTAGCTACAGCAATAAGACAAGATGCAGACATGAAGGGAATCCAAATAGGGAAAGAAGAAATAAAACTCTCCTTCTTTGCAGACGACATGATCTTGTATTTAAAGAATCCCATAGACTGCACTCCCAAATTACTCAAGCTGATTCAAAACTTTGGCAAAGTAGCAGGGTATAAAATTAACCCCCCAAATCAATGGCTTTTCTGTATGCCAACAATGAGAAAAGTGTGGCTGAAATTAGGAAAGCAACTCCATTTGTAATAGCTCCACAAAAAATAAAATACCTAGGAATTAACTTAACCACAGAAGTGGAGGACATGTATGATGAAAACTTTAAAATCTTGAAAAAGGAAATCAAAACAGAACTTAGAAAATGGCAAAACCTCCCATGCTCCTGGATTGGAAATACTAACATCGTGAAAATGGCAATACTTCCCAAGTCTATCTACAAATTCAATGAGATACCTACCAAAATTCCAAAGTCATTCTTCAAGGAAGGAGAAGAGGCAATCCAAAATCTCATATGGAGCAATAAAAGACCCCGAGTAGCAAAAACGCTCCTCAAAGGAAAGAACGCTGCTGGAGGAATATCAATACCAAATGTCAAACTCTACTATAAAGCCATAGTAATCATAACAGCTTGATACTGGCACAAGAACAGACCTCAGGACCAATGGATTAGAATTGAAAACCTAGAAACGAACCTGTAGACCTATAACCATCTAATCTTCAGTAGGGGAGCTAAAACAATAGAATGGAAGGAAGACAGCCTCTTCCGTAAATTGTGCTGGCAAAATTGGTTAATTACTTGTGTAAACTGAAGCTAGATCCTTATATATCAGCCTGTATCAGAATCAACTCCAAATGGATCAAAGACCTCGCAGTCAAAGCAGACACTCTGCAAACATTACAGGACTGAATAGGGATTGCATGAAGTTGCAGAGCTTCTGCATGGGAAAGGACATAGCTAGCAAGACCAATAGAAAGCCTATGGAGTAGTAGAAGGCCTTCACTAGCCATACAAAAGACAAGGGTCTCATATCTAAAGTATACTTGGAACTCAAAAAATTATATTCCCCAACAACAAATCCTCAAAGAAACCACTGCCCAATAAATAAGTGGGCCAAAGACTTAAAGAGAAACTTCTCTGATGAAGAAAGAAGGATGACCAATAGACACATGAAGAAATGCTCAACCTCCCGACCCATAAAAGAAATACAAATCAAAACAACATTGAGATACCACCTCACTCCAGTTAGAATGGCAAAAATCAAGAACTCTAATAACAACAGATGCTAGAGGGGATGTGGACAGAAGGGAACCTTATTTCATTGTTGGTGGAAGTGTAAACTTGTTCAACCACTTTCGAAAATAGTACGGAGGTTCCTCAAAAGACTCCACATACAGCTCCCCTATGACCCAGCAATCCCACATTTGGGCATTTACCCAAACGTTTACAAACCAGACCACACTGAAGCTACCAATACCATTATGTTTATTGCAGCATTATTTACCATATCTAAGATCTGGAACCAACCCAGATGCCCCTCAGTAGATGAATGGATCAAGAAAATGTGGTATGTATACACAATGGAATTCTATGCCTCCATCAGAAAGAATGACATTGCCCCATTTGTTAGGAAATGGAGAGACTTGGAAAAAATTATATTAAGTGAAGTAAGCCAAGCCCAAAGAAACATAGGTCCCATGGTTTCCTTTATTTGCAATATCTAGTATATGTATGAGTCAAGCAGAAAAGATCAGATAAGGTGATGTTAGGAAAATGAACCCTAAGATATGTATTTAAATGTTTTTTTTCTTTCATGCATTTGTTTCTAATGCATTTATTAGATTATTTCTTTTGTTGCATTGTATGTCCCTCCCCCACAGTATAACCCCAGCTTTCACTGTATTTGATGTCGGTATAATTTGTGGAGGGGAAGGGGAAAAACAAGTCGTTTAAATAAGTACACAGGTGGACCCGTTGCAGCAATGAGAAGTATAAATTTTCATGTCGATAACGAAATTTACAACTTTGGTGGGGGGGGGGGGAGGATTGAGTGCGGGGCAGGGGGCGGCTGGGAAGGGATGTGAAGGGTAAACAAAGGAGGAGGCTACAATTCTTGATAGGAAATGTACTCATTATCTTGCCCGTGTAATTGTAACCCCTCTGTACAGTATGTTAACATTTAAAAAAAAAAAAAAAAAACCTCCAATCAGGCTGGGAAAAATTAAGAGAAAGGATGGAGAAAGCAAACTTCTCGCAGTCATCTGGATACAAGGGATAGAAAAAAAGTCTTTAATATCAATTACAACCAAGGTATATTCTGAAGGTACAGTGGGAGTCCAGGGCATGCCTCTTAGGGGCATTCCTACTAACTCCATCCTTTCAGTTACCTTACTTAGATCTTGGAGTATACACCAAGCCCCCGAGGCTTTTTGAATAACAGGAATGGGTGTGTTACAAGGACTCATAGAAGGACATATGTGCCCAAGGTTTATCAGTTCCTTCACCAAAAAGTGGAGGGCTACAAGTTTAGGTTTGGTTAATGGCCACTTCTCCACCCAGATAGGGCTTCTGGGTTTCCACCTAATGGGAGGTACTCGAGGGCAGTGGCCTTTAGGATTGGGGATGCACCCAAGCGGATCCCCTCTATTCTTGTCTTTAATTATGAAAGTTAAAAGAATCCTTTTCTTTAACTCCCTCTAGATCCTGTTTAAACCTTTGTGCTTCTTCCCCATCCAGGATATCATCATAGGATGCTCGATGGTCTGTATTGGCCATGGCATCCATTTGTCTTAAAATGTCTTGCCCTAGTAAATTGGCAGTGAGGTTTTTGCCACTAGGGCGTATCTTTCCCTGTTCTCCGTCTGGGCTAATCCATTTCATAAGGGTCACCATTTTTTTGGACTGGGAGTTACCCCCTACCACTAACTAATATCAGTGGCCCGGGTCTAAGCTTCCAGTCTAATGGCACTTCATCCTCCCTGAGTATGCTTCGATTTTTCCCCGTGTCAATAGACAGTGAAACCTCTTCCTGTCTATGAAAATACTCATTTTAAGGTGGAGTCCTTCCTCCAGGGGCACGGTCCTATGGGCCTGGGTTGTCATGTTATGAGGCTTCCTGGGCCTCACAGCAGAGGGGGTTCCTCCTTGAGTTAACGGGGATGGAGGACGTCCCTACCCTATTTTAAAGGCTTCCCATTTACATCAAATTTGGATCGACAATCCTTTGTCCAATGGTACCCCTTCCTGAAACTGGGGCAAGGTATAGGGGGTAGTTTGGACCCCCCGGGCCATTTGGTGGGGGTGAGGGGGGGATTGTTGTGAATACTCCCTCTTAAAGTGCCCCTCCTTCCCAAATTTAAAACAAGTCCCTCTCCCTGACAGTTTTCGTGGTCTTCGGCCTTTGGCTGCCAGCACCTGGGTAATAGCCTCAGTCATTGCAGATGTCTGAGCCTATAAAGCTAAAGGTTACGATTGGGACTGGTGCTGTTGTGTTCCCACATCTTGCGAGGTGACTACCCATCTTCTCATGGAACTCTCTCTCAATCTTGCACAGGCCATGCAGTGGTCTGTATTCACCCCTTCCCAAAACAGCAACATTACAAACTGATATCGGAGGTTCCCTGCCAGCAGCTTGTGGCTAATATTCTGTTGGACTCAGTCTACAAACTCAGCTAGAGGCTCAGCAAGTTTTTGTCTCACTCCTGCTATGGGGGATTCAGTGGGCCAATCATCCAGTTTGTATCATACAGCAAATCCTCCCTGTCTCATCTGGTCATGGTGAGAGCCAGGTATTGCGGCCTGTTGGAGGCCAATGGAGTACCTTTCCCCTGTCCCTGTTAACATTGCATAAGTAATAGGTATCGCGGGTTGAGCCTGCCAGTTATTCTCCACCCGCACTCTGCATTCCTCCTTAAAGAAGGCACACCATTTAATAAACTGAGAACTGGTGAGGAGGGCTTTGGCCACATCCCACCAGATACATAGGTTATAAGCAATGTCATGTAATAGGGTCTGGGCCCAAGGAGAGTTTTGGCCAACCTCCGCCACCACCTTGTGGAGCTCTTTCAGATCCTTAGCTTCCCATGGATACCATTCCAAGTACCTATTAGCTCCTGGTGCCAGATTTACCGGATAAGCTTGGGGAAATGAATCCTGTGGCCTAGGGTCCGGGCTCCTGGGTGGCACTTCCCTTAAAGGTCAGGACTCCAACTAGGTTATTTCCCCAGCTCTCTGCCCCTCTATGGAAGGTTGTTAAGGGTCCAACTCTTGCAGATTCCTCTTGCAGGTCCCATAGGGCACCTTACCTCCCCCCAATAAGGGGAATAGGGTGGGGGCCTAGGACTGTCATGGTTACCCGAGTCATAGGTGGTAACATTCACCCTAGTTTTGACTTCTACTGTGCGAGTCTCCGTGCATTCTCGGTGGAACCCATTCCTTTTCCTTCTCACTTCCCAAGTCCTCCTTTACTCCCTCTAGGCCTAATGTTGCCTCCTTGTCCTTCTTCTGTGAAATAGCATTACCCATACTAAGGGTTTCACTTACCTTGAGAAATCGCTTAGCTTCAGCCAGTATCTTTTCCTTTCGAGCCCCACGTTGGGAGCCAGATGTCAGGTCTTTGTTTGTCCCACGAAAGATGGATGGGGTCCAAGGAAAGGTAAGTGTGGCTGCTCGCCTGTTCCCTACCCTCCCTTAGCCCAAGAGACAATCAGACACAGCGGGGATTCAAGTCAAGCAAGGACTCATTTATTAACACAGAGCAAGCCCTTTTTAAAGCATAAGACTGCGTGGGAGGGGAGGAAATGGAACCAACCAATCACTGTAAAGGTCACACCTTATCATGCACCTAAGCTTCCACAAGCTGTTTACACACTGAACTTATAAAAATCAGTCTCTGCCCACTCAACTTCCTCTCAGGGTAATTTTTGATGCCTGTGTGCCCACACTGTCTTCATAAGTATTGTATCGTGCCCTTTATGAGCTCATAATCTGTTTTAAACCTTATAATATTTCAATTATAATATGTGATGTCAGAAATCCACTGTGACATCATGACCATTGTGACATCATACTGACAGACATCATGAACACTGTGACATCATAATCCTCCTAGGACTTCAACACATTTTCAAACTACACATGCCTTTGCAGATACCACAGTCCATTCGTGAACTCGTATTCTCTGTGATTTCATGACAAATGAGATCCTTTATGCCATTTGGATATCACCAACCAATTGTGACATCATAGACCTACTGTGACCCCTTACTTGTATGGCATCACCAACTAATTGTGACATCGAAATTTTTGTGATGTCACAATGTGACACGATGATCATGACATCTGTCAGTGTGATGTCACAATGGTCATGATGTCAGTGGATTTCTGGTATTTCATGTCATACATGAAATATGAGGTTGAAAAATTATGAGGGCAAGAAGGTCTAAGATATCACAATGTTAGCATGTCACAAAAGTTATGAGGACAGATGTTTGTGATATCACATTGTGGTAGAGATATCACAATGGCACTGTGATATCACAACGTGATTATGACGTCAAAATGGTTATGTAGGCACAAAAATGTGTTTCTGATATCAACTCTCATGCCACTTTTGAAATACAATGAAATCACAGAATAGGTATTCACAATGTGTCTATGATGTCACAATGAGAATTATTGTCATAATGCAATTATGTCATTGAGTTTGGTGATATCACAACGAGTTGATGCCCTCATAATGAAAATGTGATGTCACACTGTTGAGGATGTCACACTTTTTAATGTCATAATGGCATGTCTGATCTCAATTGTCGGTTAACAACAAGGATATGGGTACACAAAGGGACTGTGCTGTTGAAAAGGGCATGGATTTTTCAAAGGAACTAAGAGGTCATAATAGATTTGAGATGTCACAATGGAATCATGATGTCACAATGACAATATTGTCACAATGGGTTTGTGATGTCGTGCTGATGATGATGTCAAAGTGGGTTTGTGATGTCACAACGAGTCTGTAATATCACAATCAAATTTCCAATTTCAATTGCTACTAGTTCACAAGGAGGATAATGTAATAATCAGCAGTGCCCCAATAACCTATAGGGTCCGATAATCAGCCAGGCACCATCTCCTGGCCAGCTGGAGAGGACAAAATATGCCACCAAAGGAGGTGGGGCATTCTGTGGGAGGAGCTGGTGCATTAATCAACATGTGTTGAGCTGTGAAGAAGTGATTGGGCTGTGGGCAGTTTGGGATGTGACAGTTGAAAACTGTTAGGCAGTTGGAGTAGAGAAGGGGTGCAGACTTTATATAGGCTGCTTGTTCAGAGCAATAGAAGGAGAGAGAAAAAGGGAAAAGTCCTGGAAGGAAAGAAGTGGTGTGATAGCAGAAGGAGAAAGAACCTTGGAGGAGAGAAAGTTGAGGGGGGACAGGAGGTGAACGATGGCAACTGACGACCCAGGCAAAGCAGTTCAGACCTGTGATAAGTGGAGAGGCCGGAAGAGAAGAAGGAACTGGTAGAAGGGAAAAATGGAAAGACATCGAAGGATTTATAGTTCTGTAGCCAAGGAGAGACAAAGGGAAGGGGGAAAAAGGCTTGCCCTTTGATTTTTGGAGATTTGGATATCATAATTTTGGGGGTTGGTGGTTTGGAGAACATTTATTATATTAAATGTGTATCGATGGATTCTCTTGAACTACAAAGTTCCTAATTTTCAGAAACCCCATCGAGATAATCAATTTGGATAGCATCAGGCCTTGGCCCCACGGAAAAATCCCCATACGTGAAAGTGTCAACCCTCAGCGTTAAGAGTCTACCTCGAGTGTTTGTCTCCAGAGGACCAACATTGACAAAAGTCATTTAGGTTCCTTTAGGGGTGCGTCTAGGAAAACTTGCCAGCCTGTTTTGGGGACCCCATCTGGAGGTCATTTGTGACTTCTGGGAACTCCTTGAGAGGTCATGTAGGGCTTCCTTGGGAAACCATCTGGAACCTCATCAAGAATACATCTGCGACTTCCTTGAGAAGCCATCTGAAACCTTGGAGTTTGTCAGGGGCCTTCTCTAGGGGTCATGTTGGACTTTCTTCAGAGGTCATCTGGGGCTTCCTCAGGAGGCAACCTGAGACCTCTTCAAAAATAGTCTTTAGGACTTCCTTAAGAGAATCTAGGACCAACTCCTGAGGTCATCTGGAACTTTTTGGGAGGTCAGCTTGGGTTACCTTGATGAGAAATGTATGACCGTCTTCAGACATCATCTGGGACTTCCTTGAGAAGCTATACAGGACCTTCTCTGGAGGTCATCTGTGGCTTTCTCAAGAGGGTTATCTGGACCCTCCTCTGGGGTTCATATATGGCCTCTTTGAGTGGCCATCTGGGAGCTATTCGAGAGGTAATCTCAGCCTCATTGAGAGGACACCTTGGACCTCCTTTGGAGGTCATCTGACACTTCCTTGGGGAGCCATATGGAACCTCTATGAGAGATTATCTAGGGCCTCCTTGGGAGATCATATGTGACATTTTCCAGGGGTCATCTGCGGCCTCCTCAAGAGGCAATCTGGGACATTCTCTCTGTCATTTGGGACCTCCTGTAGTGGACAACATTGAGAGGTATGGGACATGTATGTCAAGTGTCTATGGCTATTGGTCTGTTTGTGTATGCTGATAGTTCTATCTGTGTCCTGTATGCATCTCTGTTTACTCCTTTTCTCAGGATTGGAGAACAAGGCCATATCCAAGTTGCCATATCCAAAAAATATTCTCCCCCAGGGTAACAGAGTCCTTCAGAGGAAGATGCATTGATGTACTCTCTCCTATTCTTTGCCATCAGCACCTGTAATGTTAAGTCCTCCTATACCAAAAGTGGTTACTTTTGCCAGTCTGAGGTGGTACAATGTGGTATATTCCCATTATTACCCTTGAGACAGGAACATGGAGGAGATGGGGGGCAGGCCCCCTTTTTAATATATATTCCCTTTACAACTAGTGACCTGTATAACTGGAAACAGCAAACTCTATCCTTTTCAGAAAATAAAAGGGACCCATTATTTCATTAGCGACAATAATTTTCACACGCAAGCACATCCGGAATGAGCACCTGTTAGAGTTTCACCTGTTAGAAAAGGGAGTGAATCCTGCTCGGTGACTTGAAAGTAGTACTTGGACCAGAAAGTAGCCCCACTATTGAACCAGACCATTTGCAGCAAGTCTTTCCACAGACTTACCCAAGCTGATACTAACAGTGATTGAGGTATGCAAGTGCTTACCTATTATTGCTAGGTTTGATTAGCAGGGATACCTCAGTGGCTATAAAGCCAAGTCATCAAATAAGTTGAGTGAGATGGTACAGTTCCTCAGTGAGTACCCTAACGCTTTTCTGGAACTTCTCCCAGAAGACTGTAGGACATATAGGCCTATAGATCTTGAAGCCCTGGAGAATCAAAGAGCCCTAAATATGGCCTTTATTACCCAGTCAGCCCCAGATATTAGAAGAAAGCTTCAAAAGATAGAAGGTTTTGAGAGAAAGGTGTATTCTAAGTTGGAAGTGGTTGCCCAGTAGGTGTTTGATAACAGAGATACCCTGGATTAAAAAGACTCTAAGAAAGGGGGTTAAGTTTTAATAGAAGCACCAGAATAGGGATCAAGAAACCCTTGGCAAAGACAGTAAAATTCATTTGCAAATGGCAGTAGGAAACCTCTAAGCCTAGATCAGTGTGCTTATTGAAAGCAAAATGGACATTAGGAAAAAGAATGTCCAAGGAGGAGAAAGATAGAAAATAACAGGATATGTAATCACATTAAACAACTGGAAAATGTGTTCATGTCTCTGGAGTAACATGCAAAGGAGCTTGGGGCTCTGAATTCCAACTGTGTTCAATTTAAAATGCAGCCCTCTGAACTTAAGAAGAAATGTGGCAAAGAAAAATTCACAACTTCTATCTCAAAACACAGGCTTATAAAAGACTGAATCTCCATTATGTGCCAGTCAAAAGCAACCAAGAGGTTAAAAGCACGTAGAAGAGCCCATTGGAAACAACAGAAAGAATTATTTGACATGAAGAAAATATTTGAATATATAAACTTGTGAGAGTCAAAAATGAGAATAAAATCCTCAAAAGGAACCTAGAAAACACGCAGAATCAAATGAAATTCAAGTTCATTAGCCTGGATGACTATGAGGCAAATTAGGGGATCACAGGCCAACAGAAGAACAAGACAGCAATACTGCCATCCTTGCTAACCACAAGTGAGGCCAAGAAGAGACCTGATTAAGAAATCGTGGACATGAAAAAGGAGGTGGACCTGATATAAGAATGTATTAGGCTGAAGTACATGTCAGTTATAAGCTTTGAAAATTGTCACCAGAAATTCAAAGCAACAGAGAGAGAGACGGAAAGAGTAGTTAGCAGAGAAGATAGTGAAGTACTGTGTCATAGAAGATGAGGACAAGAAAAGTAAACAGGAAAATATCAGGCTCAAGAAAGTGATTGTTACTCTTCAGAAAGAGCTAAAGGACCACATGCTCTGATAGGGAATGCTGGGGAAACGGCAAGAGCATTAGGAAGAAAAACAGAAGAGCTAAACAAACAGTTGAAAGATCTGTCACAAAAATACACTGAAGTGGAAAACTAGAAAGAGAAACTACTAGAGTAAAAGCCCCAAAAGACTGCTGAGATCTTCAACATAAATGTAATGCAGAAGCATCGTGTCCCAATGGAACAGGTGGAGGTGGGAAAAAATACCTCGCAATAGCACCTTTGTTAACTTAAGGGAGAAGCTGAAGAGCAAGCAAAGGTGTTGTGAGAAGGAACAGCAGTTTGCCAGTCAACGGAACTCTCCTGTGACCCTGCCAAAACAGTTACAGGTTAAGGAGCACCTTGAGAAGGAGAGTGGGATCTGGAAAGCAAGTTTGAGAGAAAAGGAGGAGAATAAAATGGAAGAAGTCTCCAAGGTTCAGAGTACTGTACAGGAGTTAAAGAAACTAGAGACCCTAAGATACAGGGAAACATCTGAGCTTATCAGGTAGCTTGGGAGATCACTCTAAAACCAGTGGCGTACTAGAGCTACTAGTCGTTAAAATTAAAGGAAGAAGCAAAAACAGTTGTAATAAGTGTGCAAATGTTGACACTGAACTTGTGAAAAATGCATACAGGCTCAAGCTTTCTGTCAGTTTACATGTAGATATTTGCACCCTGGAAAATTTCCCTAGGCCACTACCTAAAATTTTTCTGAAAACCAGTGGGGCCTTAGCCTGACAATACTTTGTACGGTGTGTAGGTAATTTCCAACAGGTAAATGCTGAAAAGCTGGAACCTATGGAAAGAATTCATATGTGAGGAACCTCAGATGGTGAATTTGGGAAAGTGGACTTCACAGAGGTAAAGCTTGCAAAGTATGGGTATTGGTATCTATTAGTAATAGTGGACACTATTTTAGGCTGAGCATGTAATAATTCATTGATTTGGCTTACCCTTATTTGTGGGGTCCAAAGATGGCCCTGCATTCATGGCCCAAGTTCTCAATTATTAACTAACACTCTAGGAATAAATTGGAAGTTACAATCCATTTATAGAACTCAGAGGTCAAGGCATTAGAAAGAATGAATGGAAACTGACTAAATTAAATACAGAGAATGTCCATGGCTAGGTGAGCCTGCTCCATTGCTCTCCTTCGACTAAGATGCAGCCGTTATGTTAAAGGATTTAATCCCTTTGAAATATTTTAGGGTGGACCACCCCCTTTGGTTCCTAAATTTGGGAAGGCTATATAAACAGAAATGTCTAGCTACAATCTGCAGGCTTTACAACATATTCTTTTATGGACCTCTCCTTTGGTAACCAAGACCCACGGGCCACCTAAGAAAAACTCCACCTAAAGTGGAGGGGCCAAGATGGCCATGGAACAGCAGGGAAACATCACAGCTCTCCCCAATGAAATACAGAGTTTGGATTTCAATGCTCCATTTCTGCAAGTGACCCACAATAAAAGGCGATTACTCAGAGAGATACAGGAAGTGAAAAAAGAAAAGGGAAAAACCAACAAAGACAGTAAAGTGGGAAGACCCTTCCCCCACCCCTTGTTGGCGATGGGACTCCTCGCTGAGCAGCTTAAGTGGTGGAGCTTTGTGCCAGGTTGCTTAAGTGGCCTGGCTCTGGACCCTCTGAGGACCACACACCCGCAAACATCCCAAGGCTCACAGGAGACTCCCCAGGTCCACTGCCAACACAGAGAATACAAACCGAAATCTCAGAAGAGCAGGCATGAAGATTCCCCTCACCCTCCCTGGCAGGGTGCCTCTGCCTGGCTGGTGCAAGGAGCCCAACCCTGTCAGGGGCACCAGCAGCTGTCAGCAGTGGCGAACAACCCTAGATTTGTAGTGTGGCACCTCTGTCCTGCTGGTGTAAACAGCCTAGCCTAATCTGGAGCAGCAGCAGCAGCTGGAAGTAGTGGCAAACCACCCAAACTCTGGGCACAATGCCTCTTGGCACTAGCCCACAGGAACAGCCAAGACCAGCCCTGGGCGGTAGTGATAACTGGGATGGGGACAGCTGCAGTGAACAACTTCAGACCCATGGCAGTTTGTGCCTCTCCATACTGGCCCACATAAGCAGCCCAGCCCAGCCTGAGGCAACAGCACTGGTTAACACCTGATTCCTGGTGGAGTGGAGGGCCTCTCCATAGCGGCTTGTATAAGCATCCCAGCCCAGCCCATGGTGGCAAAGGTGGTGAACAACCCCAGACATGACGCAGGTGTGGTGCTGAACAACCTCAGGAAAGTCTCATGAACTTTCCTGCCTGGTCTGGCTTTGAACCTGAATACACAGATCTGAGCCTCCTGAGTAGCTACAATTACAGGCATTTACACCAGCAGGGTTTAACTCTTGCCAACCCCTTCACTTTTTCTACAATTTCTTAGTTCATACAAGGAATTTAAGCAAACACAAGAGGATCGACATAATACCCTGTATCCTATCTGACCATAGTGGAATCAAACTGGTTCTCAATAACAAGGCATAAAGTAGAAAAAACTTAAACACATGGAAATTAAACTGTACTAAGTTGAACAATACATGGGTCACAGAAGAAGTTAAAGAAGAAATTCAAAAGTTCCTACAATTCAGTGAAAATGAAGAAACATCAAAAAGAAACCTATGGGACCCAGCGAAAGCAGTCCTGAGGGGCAAATGTATTGCTCTCAGTGCACATATCAAGAACATAGAGACCAACTAAACAATCTTACGATACAACTAAAACTGCTAGAGAAACAAGAAAAAAATTGAACCTAAAGTTGCTAGACAGAAAGAGATAACCGAAATAAGAGCTGAAATTAATGAGATAGAGACTGAGAAAATTATAAATAAAATTAATAAAACAAAAAATGGTTTTTAAGAAAAAAATCAATAAGACTGATGGACCACTGACAAGAGAAACTAACAAAATAAGAGAGGAGACCCAAATCAATATTATCAGAGATACCACAGGAAAAATTACAATAAACATCCAAGACATCCAAACAATCATAAGGAAATAATTCTGGACTCTACTTACAAAGGAAGGAAAACCTAGCAGACATGGATGAATTTCTACAGAAATACAAATTGCTATCTCCTCTTTCCTTTTTGGACCTGCTTCTCCACCATGTATGGTGGGGGCAGCAGTTCGGTAAATAAACTTTTCCTGCCTTAATAGTGTGTGGTATTCTCTTCATAGGCTACCGAATGAAACCTACCTATTTAATATTCATTACATATGATGCTGTAACTCATATGCAATTTTTGATTTGGAAATGTTATAATTTCTTAACCACTCCTTTTTCTGTGAACTAAACAGCCTTGAGACACCACCCGAGACTTTTCACCAATACCATTGCTGGCCTTCACATCCATGTCCACACCACTTCTCTTCTCTGGTGAGTGAAACTACTCTCTAGGGTTCTCTGTTGCTCAATCTCTGTTCAGATGTGGCACCATGCCAGAGAGTTCCTGTGGCCTTTAGCGGAAAGACTGGTCACCTCCGAACACGAGGTTGCTTGGTTATGGGGTCTTGGCCATTTCTTTCTAGAGTGCTCTAGGGGAAGTAGGGACATCGCTTCCACCTGGTCAGCTCTCCTTCACTCACCAAACTGACACTCCTACACATTTGACAGGGTGCTATGAATCATGCCTGAGCCACGAAACCCCTCTGAAATGGCTCCTGCGCTCCCTGGATAGCCAGAGCACTTAATTTTTTTATGCTTTTCTCAGAGTTAGACAATTATTCCCTATGCAATGGTAAATGGTCAGAATTCTGTTCACTTTCTGGATCTCTTTGCTCTCTGCTAATCATGTCCAACTTTCTCTATCTCTACCTTTCTTTTCTACAACTATTTGTATTGTGCCATGAAGCGTGCGACATGGGCTGGGTCCAGGGGACCAATTCTACGTTCCCTCTAAAAGGCTAGCCAAACTAGGCTTGATTTTTTGTTCAGGCTTTCTTTGCATATTTTTTTAGAAATTTGCCATCTTGAGTTCGCCATCTTGGCCAAATGGTGGGTGAAGGATTTGGCCCCCTACTATCCTGACCCTTCCACCAAGCTTTCTTCTCCATCCATCTATTCAAATGTGCCTTGCTAACAAGTTGCTCTTTTCACAGACTCTGGTAACTGAGGCCCAACCATCTGATGTGCTTTGTTATCAAAGATGTCCAAACACTGTTGATACCCCTTGCAAACAGGAAATAGCCAAAGAGAATTTTCACATTTTTTCATAAATATCAAAAGGCTGCAATGTAAGGTCTGAAGAGGAACACCTCCCTCCTTCTTGGCTAAGTTTTCGCCCAATATCTGTTACATAGGTAACTAGCAGACCTGGAAGCAGACACCTTCCCCTCCTGTTAGATGACATCCTGGGCCACCTCTGGTCACAAGCCTCCCATCATACCTTAGGAGGGTCCCAGACCCTGAGGTCACATCGAGATCCAGTGTGGTGTGGCCACACTTTTTCCCACCTGGCCACACTTCTTCCTTTTCCTAGCCTAGCTAAATCCTGGCCCAGAGGTGGGTCACCCCCTTCCTTTTAATCCATGCTTCTCCACCATACATGGTATGGGCAGCAGTTCAGTAAATAAACATTTTTTTGCCTGAAATATAAGAAATACAAATTGCTCAAACATAACCAAGAAGAAAGAAATCAATTAAAGATGTCAATTACCTACAATGAGATAGTAGAAGTAATCAGAAATCTTCCAACAAGAAAAGCCCAGGAACTGATGGATTCACTACAGAATTCTATAAGACCTCAAGCTCTTCAGAGAAATAGAAACAGAGGGAGTAATCCCAAACTCATTCTATGAAGCCAATATCACATTCATTCCCAAACCAGGCAAAGACCCAACAAAAAAAGAACTACACACCAATCAGTTTGATTAAGACAGATACAAAGCTCCTCAATAAAATTGCAGCCAACAGAATCCAGAAACATTTCAAAAAAATCATACATTATGACCAAGTGGATTTCATTCCAGAGATGCAGGGATGGTTTAACATAGGTAAGTAAATATATCTAATCCATCCATTAATAGATCCAAGGTCAAGAACCACATGATTATCTTCATTGATGCAGAAAAGGCTTTTGATAAAATTCATCACTCATTTATGTTAAACACTATGGAAAAAAAATAGGAATAGGAGGAACATTTCATAAGATAATAAAAGCCTTACATGGCACATCAAAGGCCAATATTATACTTAATAGGTATAAACTACAACCAATTCCCCTGAAAACAGGAACAAGGCAAGGATGCCCACTCTATCCACGCTTCTTCAATATAGTTCTGGAATTCTTAGACAGAGCAATAAGGCAAGAAAAAGACATTAAAGGGATCCACATAGGAGAGGAAGAATATAAATTCTCTCTTTTTGCAGATGGCATTATTTTATAAATTACCAAGCCCTAAAGCTTCATCCCCAAACACTTAGAGCTTATAAACCAATTTGGCAAAGTAGCAGGATACGAAATTAACCTACAGAAATCAATCGCCTTTCTGTATAGTAACAATGTACAAATAGAAAGGGAAATCAAAGAAACAACCCCATTCAAAATAACCTCAAAATAAAAAGTATCTAGGGATTAACCTCACTAAAGATATAGAGGGTCTGTTTCATGAAACCTATAAAAACCTAAAAAAAAGGAATCATAGAGATTACCAGGAAATGGGATGAAATGGGAAAAAATATTTACCAGCAATATAACAGACAAGGGTCTAATATCCATTATATTATAATATCCATTATATTATATATGGTGAAGTTAAGAAACTAACCCTTCACAAACCTAACAAACCAATCTTGAAATGGTCAAGGGAGCTAAAGAGAGACTTATCAGAAGAAGAGATAAAACCACAAAGAAATACATGAGGAAATGTTCATCATCCCTGGCTGTAAGGGAAATGCAAATAAAAACAACTCTGAGATAACACGTTACCCCAGTCAGAATGGCCCACATCCTAAATTCAGCCAATGACAAATGCTGGAAGGGATACAAAGAAAGTAACATTACTACATTGCTAGTGGGAATGTATACTAATACCACCAATTTGGAAAGCAGTCTGGATGTACCTACGAAAGCTAAATATCGACCTGTCCTATGAACTGGCCATACCACACTTCTGTTGGTAAAGAGAGATCCTACGTTTAAAAAAGGTGGGCTTGCTATTTTGTCCAGTGCTGGGGCTTCAAATTAGGCCCTAGACCAGGCCTGATATTCTAGTCTTCAAGGATGGTGAGCTTCCCCTTCACCCGCAGTGCAACAGAGCTACCCAGACCTGAGTTCAAATCCCAGCACTGACAAAAATTTCATCCTGATGTCAGAAGACAGTTGTTGCACGTTTTCCTCTCCTGTGAAAGTCCTGAGTCTCAACCAAGAAGGGGAATTCATAGGCAACCCTATAACCATAGGAACAGATTGCCATCCATTGCAGCAAAGTTATACTTGTTACCATATTTAGTAAAATACACAATACCTCCATGAAATAGAGACAAAATAAGGAGAAGTTCACTAAACACAAGATTCTGTTGACACATGTATGTCAATATAGCTTGTATGTTTAAATTATTAATTTATGACTATAGTGGACGACCCTGGGGATCAATGTCAGATCCTGGGAATGGCCTAGATCCTTAGTTGCTCATAGGTTGGTGTGTTCACATTGACTTATTGGCCAATTGTTCCTACTATGCCCTGAGTCCAGGTTCCAACACTACCAACAAGTGGGTTGTGGAGTAAGAAGCCAAGTGTGAAACTTGTTTTCTTTCTCTGAATATCCTGGGTGATCCTGAGAATACTGGCATGATGGAGAACATTTCTACAAATCTAGATGCTCTGTGATAGGATGTCATCAATGTAATAAATGGAATGGGTATCATCATAGTATAATCAATGGTAAATAAATGAATAAAACAAAAAATTCAAGGAACAACCACACCAAACATGTATGGACTGAACATCTATAGGTAAGTATAAATCCTATCTTTACAATGTATATAAATAATATGTTTTCAAGGGCTGGTGCTTGAATTCAGGACTAGGGAATAGGCCTGACTTTCTTATCTTCAAGTACAGTGATCTTCCCCTTCATCCACATTGCTGCAGATTTACCCAGATCCTGAGTTCAAATCCAAAGCCTGTTAGAATAAACATCACAAATTGCAATCCAGGGAGCTAAATTTTTTATTTTACTTTTCTCAGTACGGGCTTGAAATCAGGTTTTGGCAACTGCCTCAGCTTTGATCACCCTAGTCTGGGGTGCAGCCACTAGACCTACAGTTGCTTCTGGGATCTTAGACCTCCAGGTCTTGCAGGGAAAGAAATGCACAGAAAATATGTGGCCTTTTTATGTTTTTTCCTTTGCATGGTGACCCTCACGGGTCTGAATGACACTGTTGCAAAGTGTACTTCACCTTGCATTGCTGAAGGGAAGCCATAGGCCCACGTGCCACATAGGCCCTGATTTCGAATCCCCCTCCTAACACCAACCAATGGCAGGAGATAACTAAGAAAATGGTTCCTATCCATAGGAAGAACAATGGAATGTTATCAATGTCAAGGTTCAATGAGTTGATCATGAATGATGCTCCTATAAATTTAGACAGCATTATTTCAGGAGGCTAATTGATTTTTTTAATATTCATGAAGCATGAAAAGAATGTTATTACTTACAGGAACGCAATAATTTCAGGACACTGATTGATTTCATTAATAGTATAAGGATGAAAACAATAACATTAATTGCATGGATGCATGCTTAATACCCAGGAATTGGTAGGAATGTAGTCTATATAACTGAATAATGTATAGACATCTCTAGCACTCTATAAAAATACATATTTATTAGCGTACTGCCATCTGCATGCCAACCTGTTCTTATTTTGCTAACACCTGGGGCTTGATCTCAGGTCCAGGGAAGAGACTGTCAGATCAATTTACCCCAGGATGGCGTGCTGACATTCACCCATTCATGAATTGGGCCTTGTATGCTTGTAGGCCATGAGTTCAGATGCCAGCACTCAGCAAAAATGAATTGTGGAGTAAGAAGTTGATGGTAACACATGTTTTCCTTTTTGTGAAAGTCCTGGGTGTTAGATATGAAGTGGAATACATATGCAGACCTCTATCTTATGTAATCAATGTTTTATGTGCCATAATAGTCAAAAAACGGTCTATACATGAATAAAACAAAAAAAATATAATAACTGCACTGAATGCAATATGGAGTCAACATATGTATATAAATATAAATAATATATGTAAATTGTACATGAATAGGATGTTATCTAGTGGTGGGGATCTATTTCAGGCCTAAGGAACAGACTTGAATTTCTTGACTTCAAGGAGGCCAGCTTCCCCTTCCCACACAGTGCAACAGAGTTACCAAGACCATAGGTTCCAATCCCAGGCCTGGCATAAAAATGGCACCTTTATATTATGTAATAGTATAGTAATTCTTAGGTATTTCATTATGCCTCCATTTTATGAATGTGATTGTTTAAATGCTTCATAAAGTATTAACTAACATTGATCATAATTGTTTATAATTTTATCCTAGAATCATTCAAGAACTGCTCTTTCAATCATGACATACATCATATTCCATTGGTAAGCATAAGGACAGGAATAAGTTTCTTAGCATCTCCTTCCATTTGGAGGTGGCAGGACCAGGATTCTAACTGTGGGCTACAGCTCCCACCACTTAAACCCGAGGATAGGGAACTCACCAGTCTGTCCAAGAACATCTGTAAGACCAATGATTAGGCAGGAACCAGTGGCTCTCAACAGTCTTCCTTTATACTTACAAGGCTGTGATGGGAGGATCATGGTTGAAGTCACCCTACGCAAGAAAGTCCAACTTCATTGCCAACAAAGCCAGAATCCCTGTGGCTCCAGTGTGGAAGGCTAGCTTTGAGCAAAAGCAGCTCACAGACTGTGCCCATATACTCAGTTCAAGGTCTGGGACTGGGAACAAACAGACATACACAACAATCTGTGCAGCCATCTGGCTAACAGAGGTCACCCTCTTGTCTCCAACTGAATTGGACATTGTTCCCTGGGAAAAGGGCTAGAGGAGCTGCTATCTTCTTGACTCAGCCCATGCTGCTTGCATCACAGGATTCTGCCCACACCCCCATTCTTTCATGGTTCTTTCTGACCAATGAGATACAAGAATGGTGGCCACGCCCACATTCCATGCTGCCTGGTAGCACTGGGATTCCCTCTGTTAGTTTACACCACTACCAGCAGTTGAGGAAGGTAGAGATGGCTAAGTGGTGAGGAAGAGACTCAAGGCGACTGGAATATGGAAGGAAATTGAGATGCCTGCCCAAGCCCCAGCCCCCTCCCCACCTTCCCAAGGTTCGGAATTTCAAACATCAGGCAATGGCACCCTGCCAGGCCGCGTAAAGCCCCAACCTGGTCCCTGGACCTGGTTCTCTGCTCTGTGGCCATGTGTCTGCAATGCCACTGCCATCACTGCTCGCCCCACCTGGAGCAGCCTCAAGCAACTTCTCCCAGCAGCACATGTGAGTGGCTGCCACAAAACCACCCCTACCCTGGGTCAGACACCACTCTGGGGGCACCATGACCCCCTATTTGTGTCCTGTCCCTGGCTCTGAAGAACCACCTTTCTGTCTTGGGCATTTCTGAAACAGAGCCTCAATATATGCTGTGGCTGGGCTGGATCGAGGTCCTCCTATTTGTGACAGATATGCTCCAACAGACCTGGTACTCTGTAGTTGGGATGGTAGACATGTAACAACATGCACAGTTATCGATTTAGATGGATTATGCCAAACTTTTAGTCCACAGCAGCCGATTCTTTCTTTTTTTTTTTAATTGTAAAATTACTGTACAGAGGGGTTAAAATTACATGGGCAAGATAATGAGTACTTTACTTATCAAGCATTATAGCTTCCTCCTTTGTTTCCCCATCCCATCCCATCCTCCCCCCGCCCGCCCCCTATCGGACTCTCCCCTTCCCCCTATCAAAGTTGTAAATTTCATTTTCTACATATGACTTCTACATGTCTTTGTTGCAATGGGTCCACCTGTACTCCCTATTTAAACAATTTGCTTTTTCCTTTCACCTCCATAAATTATAACAACATCAAATACAGTGAAAGCAGGGATTATACCGGGGAGGGATATAAAAAGCAACAAAGAAATAATCTTATAAATGTACTAGAAACAATCATATGAAAGAAAAAAAATTTGAATACATGTCTTAGGGTTCATTTCCCTAACATCAACATATCTAACTTTTCTGTTTGACTTAGACATATACTAGTTATTGCAAATAAGGGAAACCATGGGACCTATGATTCTTTGGACCTGGCTTACTTCACTTAATATAATTTTTTCCAAGTCTTTCCATTTTCTGACAAATGGAGCAATGTCATTCTTTCTTATGGAGGCACAGAATTCCATTGTGTATATTGTGTATGGGTTGTGGATATTATGTATATTGTGTATGGGTTGGTTCCATATCTTAGCTATGGTAAATAAGGCTGCAATAAACATAGTTGTGCTGGTAGCTTTAGTGTGGTATTGTTTGTGAACATTTGGGTAAATACCAAAAATTGGGATTGCTGGGTCATAGGGAACTCTATGTGGAGTCTTTTGAGGAACATCCATACTGCTTTCAAAAGTGGTTGAACATATTTACACTCCCACCAACAATTCAGTAAGATTCCCTTCTGTCCACATCTCCTCCAGAATCTGTTATCAGAGTTCTCCTTTATAGCCATTCTAATTGTGGTGAGTTGGTGCATCTCAATGTTGTTTTGATTTGCATTTCTTTTATGGCTAGAGAGGTTGAGCATTTCTTCATGTGCCTATTGGCCATCCTTCTTTCCTCTTCAGAGAAGTTTCTCTTTAAGGCTTTAGCCCACTTATTAATTGGGTGGTTGTTTCTTTGAAGATTTGTTGTTGGGACATTTAATTTTTTGAGTTCCAGGTATATTTTAGATATGAGACCCTTGTCTGTTGTATGGCTAGTGAAGATTTTCTCCCAATCCGTGTTCTTTCTATTGATCTTGCTAGCTATGTCCTTTGCCATGCAGAAGCTCTGCAATTTCATGCAATCCCATTTGTCCAACCTTTTGTTGTGTTTCTGGGTCTCTATTAAGAAAATTTCAGCCTGTGCCAAAGAAAACTAGGGTTTCTCCTATTCCATCCTGTAATGTTTTCAGCGTGTCTGCTTTGACTCCGAGGTCTTTGATCCATTTGGTGTTGATTCTGGTGCAGGGTGATATATAAGGATCTAGCTTTAGTAGATAACCAACTTTGCCAGCACCAATTACTGAAGAAGCTGTCTTTCTTGCATTCTATTTTGTTAGCTCCCTTATAGAATATTAGATGGCTATTGGTCTGTAGGTTCATTTCTGGATTTTCAATTCTATTCCATTGGTCCTGAGGTCTGTTCTTGTGCCTGTACCAAGCTGTTTTGATTACTGTTGCTTTGTAGTAGAGTTTGAAATTTGGTATTGATATTCCTCCAAGACTGTTCTTCCTGTTGAGGATCATTTTTGCTATTCGGGGTCTTTTATTGTTCCCCGAATTATTGGATTGCCTCTTCTATTTCCTTGAAGAATGAGGTTGGAGTATGTGTAGTGATCGCATTGAAATTGTAGATAGCCTATGCAAGTATTGCCATTTTCATGATCTTGATCTTTCAATCAAGGAGCATGGGAGTTTTTGCCACTTTCTAAGATCTCTTCTGATTTCCTTTTTCAGGTTTTTAATATTTTCATCATAGAGGTCCTTCACTTCTTTGGTTAAGTTAATTCCTAGGCATTTTATTTTTTGTGGGGCTATTAAGAATGGAGATGCTTTCCTAATTTCATCCACACTTTTCTCATTGTTGGTATACAGAAAAGCCACTGCTTTTTGACGGTTAATTTTATGCCCTGCTACTTTGCCAAAGTTTTGAATCAGCTTGAGTGATTTGTGAGTGGAGACTACAGGATTCTTTAAATACAAGATCATGACATCTGCAAAGAGGGAGAATTTTATTCTTCTTTCCCTATTTCGATTCCTTTTAGGTTTGCATCTTGTCTTATCCTGTAGCTAGACATTCTAATATTAGATGGAAGAGAAGTGGAGAGAGTGGACATTCTTGTCTCATTCCTGAGTTAAGAGGAAATGGCTTTAGTTTTTCACCATTAAGTATAATGCTGGCTGTAGGTTTGTCATATACCACCATTATTGTATTGAGGAATGTTCCATAGATTCCTAATTTTTCCAAAACCTTCATCATAAAGGGGCGTTGAATCTTGTCAATTGCTTTTTCTGCATCTGTTGAGATAACCATGTGTTTCTGATCCTTGCTCCTGTTGTGATGAATTATACTAATTGATTTGCCTATATTGACCCAGCTTTGCATCCCTGAAATGAATCCTGTTTGATCGTGGTGTAGGATTTTTTGGATGAATCGTTGAAGTCCATTGGTCAAAATTTTGTTGAGAAGTTTTGCATCAATGTTCATCAAAGAAATGGGTCTATAGATATCTTTCTGTGGTGAGTCCTTGCCTGGTTTGTGGATGAGGGTTATTATGGCTTCATAGAATGAGTTCAGTAGTGAAATTTCTCTTTCAACTTCATTGAGGAGTTGGAGGAGTATTGATATTAGCTGGGTTTTGAAGGCCTTTTAGAATTCTGCTGTAAAGCCATCTGGTCCTGGGCTTTTCTTAGATGGGAGGTCTGTTATTGCTGTTTCTATTTCAATGCTTGATATGGGCCTGTTAAGCTGGTTTAACTCTTCCTGGTTTAGTTTCTGCATTTGAATATTTGCTAGGAAAAGGTCCATTTCTGCCAAGTTCTCAAAATTATTAGCATAAAGTTTTGAGAAATATTTCCTTATAATGTTCAAAATCTTGGTTGTTTCTGTGGTGATGTTTCCATTCTCATCTCTGAGTTTATATATTTTGGTTTGTTCTCTTCTTTTTCTGATAAGATTTGCTAAGTCTCAATTTTGTTAATTTTTTCGAAGTAAGAAATCTTTGTTTTTTTTATTCTATTTTTTTATTCTAATTCATTTAATTCTGATTTAATTTTAATTATTTCTTACGGTCTACTGTACTGGGGATTATCTTGCTGCTCTTTTTCTTTTTTTTTTTTTTTTTTTTTTTTTTTTAATTTAATTTTATTTTATTTGTGAACATACTGTACAGAGGAGTTACAGTTACATGGGCAGGATAATGTGTACATTTCTTACCAAGCATTGCAGCCTCCTCCTTTGTTTATCCTTCACATCCCTTCCCAGCCTCCCCCCTCCCCCCCTAATCCCAATCCTTCTCCTTCCTCCCTCCCCCCAGCCCTCCCCCCCACCAACATTGTAAAGTTCGTTTTGGACATGACAACTTGTACTTCTCATTGTTGCAACAGGTCCACCTGTATCCTTAAACAACTGGTTTTTCCCCATCTCCTCCACAAGTTATACTGACATCAAATATAGTGAAAGCAAGGGTTATACTATGGGGGAGGGACATACAAAGCAACAAAGAGATAATCTTATAAATGTGTTAGAAACACATGCATGAAAGAAAAAAACATTAAAATACACATCTAAGGGTTCATTTTCCTGACATCACATTATCTGACCTTTTCCGCTTGACTCATACATATACTAGATATTACAAATAAGGGAAACCATGGGACCTACGTTTCTTTGGGCCTGGCTTACTTCACTTAATATAATTTTTTCCAAGTTTTTCCATTTCCTAACAAATGGGGCAATGTCATTCTTTCTGATGGAGGCATAGAATTCCATTGTGTATATATACCACATTTTCTTGATCCATTCATCTACTGAGGGGCATCTGGGTTGGTTCCATATCTTCTTGCTGCTCTTTTTCAAGGAGGCTCAGATGTCTCATTAAATGGTTGGTTTCAGATCTCTCCCATTTCTTGATATAGGAATTTCAGAGCTATAAACTTGCCCCTTAGTAATTCCTTTGCTGTGTCCCAGAGGAGCTGGTAATTTGTGTGTTCATGAGTTTCCTTTCTAATCTCTTCCATGATCCACTCGTGATTCAGCAGTGTGTTGTTCAGCCTCCATGTGTTACAGGATTTTCTCTGGTGGCTTTTGGTGTTGAGTTTAAATTTTATTCCCTTGTGATCTGAGAGAATGCAAGGTATAACTTCAGTGTTTCTGAATCTGGACAAGTTTGCTTTGTGTCCTAAAATGTGGTCTATTTTGGAAGATGTTCCATGTGCTGCTGAGAAAAATGTGTATTCTGATGCTGCTGTATGAAATATTCGGTAGATGTCTATGCAATCTAGTTGATCTATGCATTTTTAGATCTTTGGTTTCTCTGTTGAGTTTTTGCCCAGTTGATCTATCTATTGGGGAAAGTGGTGTGTTAAATTCCCCACAATTAATGTCTTTGGATCTCTGTGGGATTTGAGGGAAAGTAGTGTTTCTTGGATAAATTTAGGTGCTCTGTTGTTTGCCGAATAGGTATTTAGAATTGTAATATCCTCCTGAAGGTGAGATCCCTTAATTAGTATGTAGCGACCTTCTTTATCTCTTCTCACGAATTTTAATTTGAAGACTCTTTTATCTGATATTAGGATTGCAACTCCTGTCTGTTTTGGGGGGCCGTTTGCTTGGTAGATTTTGTTGCAGCCTTTCATATTCAAAATGTGTTTGCTTTTATGGGCAAGAAGTGACTCCTGATGGTAGCAGATAAAAGGATCTTGATTTTAATCCTACTAGATAGTCTACGCCGCTTAATTGGAGAGTTAAGTTCGTTAATGTTGAGAGATAGGACTGAGAGGTATTTGGGAGTACCTGCTATTTTATCCACCTTCTTGGGTGCTGAGTCAAGTGGGTTCTTCCTATGGTTCTTGGATTCTCAGTTTGGGTGCGATTTCTTGGCCTTTATTGTGGTCTTGTTGGTTTTCTATGTGTAGGACGTCTTTAAGAATGTTTTTAGGGGCTGGTTTGGTGGAGATATATTGTTTCAAATTTTCTTTGCTATGGACAGTTTTTATTTGACCTCCAGTTATGAAGGAGAGTTTAGCTGGGTACAGTATTCTTGGTTAATAGTTGTTAGTCTTTAGCGCATGGCAAACACCATTCCAGGATCTTCTTGCTATAATAGGCTCTACTGAGAAATCTGTCATGATTATAATTGGTTTCTGTTTATAGGTGATTGTTCTTTTCTCCTTGACTTCTTTAAGGCTCCATTCCTTGGTCTGAATTGATCCTGTGCAGATTATAATGTGACAGTGGGATGTCGTGTTTTGGTCTGGTCTATTTGGGGTTCCATAAGCTTCTTGTATCTATATAGGCCTATCTTTTTGCATGTTTGGGAAGTTCTCTGCTAGGATCCTGTTACACAAATTTCCTAGACAATTAACATCTGTTTCTAGGTTCTCCTCTATACCCATTATCCTCATATTAGGCTTTCTGATGGTGTCTTCCAAGTGTTGAAAAGATCTATCATATTTCTTGGATGTCTCGGATGGTTTATTGTCTTTCTCTGTAATATCTAGGCTGTCTTGTATCCCGAAATTCGATCTTCTTCATGGTCTAACCTACTATCCAGACTTTCTACTTTGAATTTAATTTCTTTTTCTTCTAGTTGTTCAGCTTTGATGGCTTCAAATTCTTTGTTGGAGCATTGTTTTAGATCTTGTGTGAATTTCTTTACTTCTTAAATTTGGTTTTCAGTGTTTATTCTCAAATCAATTAGTTGATTGGTTATTCCCATTCCTTCTGGTGAGTTCCATTCAGGATTCCCTTTGTGGTCTCTCTGACTTCTTTCAGTTCTCTGTTTATGGATTCCATGAATTCCTTTAGTGATCTTTCTGCATTCTCTTCCCGGTCTCTCAACTCCTGTATCACCCTTTGATTAGCTTCTTCACATTCACACAGTTCATGTAGTTCTCTTTGACTGATCTCGGCCTGCTCAAGACATTCCTTTATTTCTCTTTGAATGTTCTCAAGCTGCTCATGCAATTACTGTATCAATCTTTGAGTAGCTTCCTCACGTTCATGATATTCTTGTATTAACCTTTGTTTTGCCTCCTCTCCCTATCACACTCATTCAGAATCCTTTGCAGATTTTCAATCTTTTCACTTACCATATTTACCAGTAGTGTTTGTAGAGCTTTTTGGCAACTCTCCTCTGGATTATTGATTATCTTTTCTGACCCCTGATTATCATGAGTGTGAGTTGAGATACCCGGACTTGCCATTTTTCTTGTGTTTTTCCAGGTTGTTCTGCCCATTTGGATGAAAGTAATGCCAGTTTTGTGCTAGCACACTATTTTAAGGCAAGCATCAACCAAAGTCTGTAGTTGCAAAGTCAAAATTCTGCAGATACAATCTAGTTCAACAGATATACCTATTCAACATCAAACAACTATGTATTAATGTGCTACGAACTGCAAAGAAGAATTTGGCAAACAGAAATTATTAAATTTAGGGAGAGATATCAGTAAAAATAGGCATATAGGGATGTGGAAAGGCAGTGGGAGAGTTAACTTAACTAAATTCTAATCTCAAAGCGGGAAATAGTTTGGATAGAACGATAGTAGAGAGAGAGAAAATAAGAATTAAGAGAAAGAAAAAAGACGAAAAATAGAAAAACAAAAATTAAAATTTAAGAGCAACACTTAAGAATTATGCAAAGATGAGGAAGTGGCGATATAGCTCAAGTGGTAGAGTGCTCACCTTGAGCTGAAGAGCTGAGTGACAGCACTCAGGTCCAGAGTTCAAGCCCCAAAACCGACAAAAATGTATGCAAAGATGAAAACATAATATTCAGAGAAGAACGTGGATAGAATAAGAGAAGGGGAGGGATAGAAAAGAGATGTGAAAAACTTAAAAATAAAAATGCTTAAAATATTATATAGGTATAAAGAGGTAGTACTGCTATTAATGAATTTAACTCTAAGAGGTTTTAAATTGAGTAATAAATTTCTGGATTAAGTGTGTACACAATGTGGCTAAGGTCTAATAATCGACTATTGGCATATCTGAGGATGAGCAGAACAGCAATTAAATGACGCAAAGAAGAATGAAAAAGAAGAAAAAGTGAAAAGATTGAGAAGGAAAGAAAAAAAGGACAAATGGTCAGTGGAGCTAAACAAAAAAAAATTTTTAAGAAAAAAAGAGGAAAAAAAAGTACACAAACATATAACCCTAAAATAAAAATTATGAGAGGAAGAAAAAATTTAATAGCAAACAAAAAATATATTAAAGTTAAAAGTTAAAAAAAAATTTAGAAAAAAATTTTTTATAAAAGGTACAAAAAAAACTTCTTTGATTTATTTTGGGGGAGGGGATGGGAAGATCTTGTATCTCCCTTGTGTGCTTAACCTGTCTCTTGTTGGAGTCTCTGGTCTGCATGTGGTGTTTGATTTTCCTGTGGCTTGAATGGTTTCTTAAGTCAGTTTGAGCAGGCAGCAAAATCACAGCAGACGATTCTTGACCTCAGGTGAAGCTCTGGGTAGGGTCGCAACCATCAGATCTCATTCTCCTCACAGTACAGTTGTGAGGAAACAAGGGATTTATACAGAGGGATCTCTGGAGCATGGCTAGGCACAGAGGGAGCAAACTTCAGATAAGGTTCTCGGAAATTCTGTGAGCAAATGACAGGAAGATAGCCAGAAAGCGCTCAGGTGGGGCCTGTTATGAATTGTGCAACAGATGTGGGATTATGAAACAAAACATGGCTCTCTTTCATCATTACCCTATCCCCATGAGGAAGAGGATCCTTCACTGTGTTTAGTTTTGCAGCTGGTGAAACCAAGGCACAGAGGATCCAGGTGACCTACTTATGACTTCAACTTCACAGGAAGCTCTGCTTGACTTTACTCCCATGCTCCCTAGGACAATGGGTGCTATTCAGTCCACTTCTTGTGGTAGGAAGTCCACTTCTTGTCAGTCGTGGAGATAGAACTCTAGGCATGGTTGCTGTTCCCGAGAGCCTCAGCAAAAGGATAGTGCTCTACCACTTGAGCCCACAGCATTACTTCTGATTTTCTGGTGGTTATTTGGAGATAAGAGTCTCACAGACATTCCTTCCTGGGCTGCTTATGAACCATCATCCTCATATCTCAGTGTCCTATGTAATTAGGATTAGAATTCTGAGCCACTGGCACCAGACTTAATTGTAATTCTGACTTTTTCTCTCTCTCTTTCACAAGATCTGGTTGACTGGGTGCTGGAGGAGGTGGCAAAGCATCCCCATGTGGCTGGAACCCAAGGTAGCCCTCTCATTCTCAAGGTGGGCTGTGGGTCAGGAGCTGTCTTGCTCAGCTCGTTGAAAAAGCTCCATGAGATAAGCCCCTCTGTTCCCTGGCTAGACCATGACAGTTATTCATTGTCCATCCAGCCTTACTAGCCTTATTGTATTGTATTGTTATCTACATCATTTTCTAGCACCTGGCCAAAATTATGATACATAGTCATGGAATGAAAATGTAATGCCATCTTAAGAAAGTTATTTAGGGCTCTGGGAATGTGGCTTCATGGTAAGGTGATTGCCTAGCATCCATGAAATCCTGGGTTCAATTACTTAGTAACACATTTAAAAAAACAAAACACTGGAAGTGGTGCTGTGCCTCAAGTGGTAGAGAGCTAACATTGAGCAAGAAAAAAAAAGCTCAGGAAAATTCCCTACCCCTGAGTTTAAGCCCCTCGACTGGCAAAAAGAACAACAACAACAACAAAAATAAAACATTTAGTTAGTAAATGCAAACTAAAGATGCCATACTTGGAATATATAATTGCTCCTTCCATACTGATCCCTGACAACAGTCCCTAATTCATGTACATTACTTATATGAGGATACTTTGTTGAAAAAGTTTTGTTCATTAAGTCACAGCAATTAATGCCAGGAATGTGCTTAGATGTCAGGTGAAGTTTAATTCTAGAAATTCAGCGATTCCAGGATTTGTGTTGTCACTGCTAATCACAAAGAGAAGGGTAGGCTAAGTGTGATTTTGAAATCTTTTTGGTCAGTAATGGCACCAAAAAGGCAGAGGTTAATTAATAGTTGTGACAGATAATAAGAAATAACTCCAGGTAGAGGGAATAAATTATAGTAATTAAGGTATACCAGAAACTGTTCTAGAGAACCATTTTTGGTTACTGTAGAACTAGTTGTCACCTAGGCTTTTCCTCATTGCCTTTAGCATTCTAAATCTCTTAGGCTAGCTCTTAATCTCTGTGTGATAAATGTATCTCCTTCTATGTTATTCTTTCATACCTTATCTCCTTTGCTTTCTAAAAATCTCATTCTTTCTATATTTCTCTATAAACATTTCCTGATACTAAATATACCTATACAGAAGGCAGAGGATGCTAATGTAAGGGTCTCATACCTCATCAGTCATTAATGTAACAAAATGGAAAAGGAGGACATATTTATTGCTACTTCAATTTTTCTGAAATGCTGCAATATCATCTTTTGGTTAAAATTTCCATTCTTTGTCTACACAGTGTCATTCTGTGCACATAAATGCAAATATGAGCCAGGTGCTGGTGGATTACACCTGTAATACTAGCTACTCAGGCGGTTGAGACCAGAGGATTGTGGTTCAAAGCCAGACTGGTCAGGAAAATCCATGAGACCCTAACCTTCAATTAACCAGCAGAAAGCCGGAGGTGGTGCTGTAGCTAAGCACCCAGGATCAGAGTTCAAGCCCCACAACCAACAAAAAAGTTGAAATATGACTTTAAGTTTCCCCAAAAGGAACGACAAGATCAATAATTTTCCCAAGCAAAAAACAAAATTCCAAAATGATTCAGTGTACCTACTTTTGCTGAGTTATTTTATGGATTCTTTGCTGGACATATTCTCTAAAAACAAAGCGTTTAACTAGGGATACCCGTGGACCCATTGCAACAATGAGATGTACAGGTTGTTATGTCGAAAACGAACTTTATAACTTTGGTGGGGTGGAGATCGGGTGTAGAGAAGGGGGCTATATGGGAAGGGATGGAAAGGGGAAACAAAGAGGAGGCAACAATGATTGATTAGAAATGTACTCGTTATCTTGCCCATGTAATTGTAACTTCTTTGTATTGTATTCTCACAATAAAAAAGAAAGAAAAAATTATCAAATATTAGCTTTACAATAAACTTCATGTAATATTTCTGGTTTGAAAAGAGAAGTCTATACAGTCTATACAGTCTATACTTGGCTTTCTTTCTATCTTAGTTTAAAGCCAATCCAGGCAGGAGAGTCTGTCAAACTCTTATCTGTAATTACACAGCAAAAAAAAAAAAACAGAAGTGGAGTTTTGGTTCAAGCAGTAGAGTACTAGCTTTGGGGGTAGGTGAGCAGGAAAGAAAACTGTTCAGGGACAGGGAACAGTCTCTGGGTTCAAGCCCCAGAACCAACACAACCTAAACAAAAAGCAAACAAAAAGCAGATATTTCATTGGGACCCTCCTTAAAGGAGTACTGGTCTGAGAAGTAGCTCCTTTTGCTGATCATATGCACTGGATGCTTTTTTGGAATCCTTATTGCTCTGGAGAACTCAGGACCAAAATAAGGAATTGATAACTGACTCCTATAACAAAAGAATAATCTCAAGGGTGAAATATCCAACCATAAAACACTTTAAAACATCCATGCCTTTGTTTCTTTGCAGTAGAATTCTTTTTTTGGATCCAGTCGTGGGCCTGAACTCTGGGCCTGGGCGCTTTACCTCAGATTTTCAACTCAAGGCTAGCACTCTACAACTTGAGCCCCAGCACCACTTCTGGCTTATTTTTGCTTATGTGGTGCTCAGGAATCTAACCCAGGGCCTCAGGCATGCAAGGCAAGTGCTCTACCTCAGAGCCACCTTCCCAGCCCCTGCAGTAGAACATATTTAAAACAACGTTATTTCCTTTTGTTCTATGCTGGCCATCTAATGGCACATTATATCTTTTTGTAATACTCTCAACTAGAAGTTTACAGAAAAATTATATATGGGTAAAAGCACACTAGAAAAAGTCAGGGACAGAGTTTCCTTCAAGACTTCAGATTGTCTCCTTTTACAGTAAAAAGGAAAGCACAAGTTAACTTGAACTTTGTCAATCCTATATGTTCAATTCCTCTCCTGGGATCAGTTTCCACATCCAGTAACAGTTACTTCAAGGAACAATCTATGGTGCTGCTTGAAGTATAATGAATGTTTTCTGGCTTCACCGAAATAACACAAGGACACCTTTGGACCTGAAGTAACACATGTTTCAGAGACAACTTAGTGAAGAGAAAATATGAAATTTTTATTTCTTATAAATACATTATGCATGAGTATATTGAGTTCAAACTTTGTAAATTCTCTGTAAATTAAGGCTAATTTTAAAGTGGAAGAAGTTTCTCAGACCATTTTTTTTGTGAGTGTATGTGCTGCGCATTATTTTCCAACTGTACATGAATTTGTTAACTCATGTTAACTATAGCAATAATAAGAGAAAGAGAAATTCTGTTTAAGTATAAGGGTTCAAAACACTATTGAAGACTCTACAAATAGGACCACGTTGAAACAATAAAGCCAAGTCTAATATGTAGATTTATGAGAGTGCTAGAGAAAAAGTATGACTCCTCCGTGGAACATGAAGTATGAGGACACTCCCTTTCTAAATCACGCTTGTTAATGATACAACTTTGTAGAAAGTAGAATGGAACAATAATTCTGTTTCCAATGCAAGTCAGATATAAGAGCATGGACTTAATTGGAAAAAAAATTCCATCTTGAGAGAGCAGTGATTATAATAGCCATGAACTGGTGGATAAGATCACATTTTTTTTCTTTCCTTTACATATATATATATATATTTGGTGGTGGTCCTGGCACTTGAACTCTGGGCCTGGGCACTGTTCCTCTGCTATTCCGCTCAAGGCTAATTCTCTACCACTTGAGCCACAGTGCCGCTTCCAGTTTTCTTGCAGTAAATTGGAGAAAAGAGTCTCCAGGCTGGCATTGAACCCAATCCTCAGTTCTCACCAGCTTAGGATCACATTTCTAACAGTGTGCACTCAGCATATGTAATGTGTATGTTCATCTATCTTTATATGAATTCTTGAGTTAAAAATCTGGGCTACAGCTTAGACTTTATACTCACAAAAATGTTTGTAGTTTAAAAGTTGATTCTACTGGATAAATGAAACCTAAGAATGTAAAGGAGTCTGGGAATTTCAGTTTGCATCCAGCCAGGGCAGAACAATTTTTGAGACACTATCTATTATTAACCAGCCAAAACCTGGATTGGAAGAATGGTTCAGGTGATGGAATAACAGTCATGAGCAAGAATGATGAATAAGAGTTTGAGGCTTTTGCATACATACATATAAACATACAGAGGCACTTATATGTGCACACACATATACAAAAATGAAGCAACTCTCAGAATATGGAGAAAAGTTAGAAAACAATAGAAAATATGTCCTGAGTAGGACTAGAATCAAGTGATAATTTTTAATGTTAGAAAGTCCTAAAGTGAACTTTCTTCAAAAGAGTTTGAGAATATTACGTATGTAGGGACCAGAGATAGTAAGAGAGTCAAGTAATCAATATTAAAGGGATTGGATCCATGGAGGAATGAATCAGAGACCCCGCAGGTGCATTTGAAAATGTTCATAAACTGTGTCAATTGTTAGAACATCTTTTTTTTTTTTAATTTAATTTAATTTTATTTGTGAACATACTGTACAGAGGAGTTACAGTTACATGGGCAGGATAATGTGTACATTTCTTACCAAGCATTGCAGCCTCCTCCTTTGTTTACCCTTCACCTCCCTTCCCAGCCTCCCCCCTCCCCCCCAATCCCAATCCTTCTCCTTCCCCCCCCGCCCCCCCCCGACTTGTACTTCTCATTGTTGCAACAGGTCCACCTGTATCCTTAAACAACTGGTTTTTCCCCATCTCCTCCACAAGTTATACTGACATCAAATATAGTGAAAGCAAGGGTTATACTGTGGGGGAGGGACATACAAAGCAACAAAGAGATAATCTTATAAATGTGTTAGAAACACATGCATGAAAGAAAAAAACATTAAAATACACATCTAAGGGTTCATTTTCCTGACATCACATTATCTGACCTTTTCCGCTTGACTCATACATATACTAGATATTACAAATAAGGGAAACCATGGGACCTACGTTTCTTTGGGCCTGGCTTACTTCACTTAATATGATTTTTTCCAAGTTTTTCCATTTCCTAACAAATGGGGCAATGTCACTCTTTCTGATGGAGGCATAGAATTCCATTGTGTATATATACCACATTTTCTTGATCCATTCATCTACTGAGGGGCATCTTTGAAAATAGTACATGAACAGTCTGAGAAGTCTAGTGGATAATATCACTGGAGAAGTTCAGAATTGCTAGGCTGTATCAAGATTAAATAAACCAAGAAAGAGCTGGGAAGGTGGCTCAGTGGTAGAGCACTTGCCTTGCATGCATGAAGCCCTGGGTTCAATTCCTCAACACCACATAAGCAAAAAGAAAAAAGCCGGAATTGGCTCCGTGGCTCAAGTGGTAGAGCGCTAGCCTTGAGCTGAAGAGCTGAGGGACAGCACCCAGGCCCAGAGTCCGGCCCCATTAATGGACCCAAAAAATGAATAAACAAACAAACAAACAAATAAATAAACCAAGAAACTATGGTGGGGCAATAGCACTCAGACTGACAGGAGATTAGAGACTGGAATTACTACTGATACCTTCCCTGGACCAGGTAGTATAATGTTGTCTTAATAAAACAAACTAAACAAGAAAGGAATACACAGTTGGAAGTTTGGGTTAATTTCTTCATTATGTTTTGAGAAGCCAATTTTTCTATTGAAATGCAACTGGTATATACTCCTCCGTTTTGTTTTAAATGCTCTCTTCATTACAGAACATTCCTAGATGCAAAATGGTTCATGATTCCCACCAAAATTTGAAATAGTAAGTAATTATCATTCTGTTAGATTCCAATGATAGGATGAAGGATTACAAAAGCTTAAGCCTGGAGGAATAGCAATGTTCATCTAATGTAGGTCTTTATAGATCTTGCTAAATTAGAGTTTAGATTTCAAATAAATATTTTGGTTTTGTTTGTAATATCATATTCTACAGGATACTACAAAATTCTCTTTAAGTAGAGGGTTTAATTGACAAATTTACAAATATTTCTTACATTCTATTTGCTTAGCATATTGTTTCAATAGAGCTATAATTAGAACTCAGTTAACAGATAATACCAACACTTCATATATAAAATGATAATGTGAATAATATAGACCGAGATGCCAACAAATTGATTATATTAATTTATAAATTTAGAAAAAGCAATTTTTTGAGGCTTTAATATAACATGGTATGAAGAGAATAATTGTGTGACATCTTCTTTCTTCTACCTGTATGTAACACAGGAAGCAATTTCCTTAATTATGTGCTTCTGTATACTATGAGAAAAATGCTAGGTTTGGGGCTTGTTTTTATTTTTGATTTTGTTTTATTGCTTTGTCATAGGGCTTGAACTCTGGACCTGGACACTGTCTCTGAGCCTGTTAAGCTCAAGGCTTGTGCCCTACCACTTCAACCTCAGTACCACTTGTGTCTGGCTTTTGCTGGGAAATTTATTGGATATAAGAATCTAGGGAACCTTCCTGCCCGGGTGTGCTTTGAACTGTAATCTTCTGATCTTAGCATCCTGAATATCTATGATAGTTAAAAAAGTATAAATATAAATAATTTTTGCAAGAATACCAGTGGAGGAAAAATTATGCAACCCAGTTTATTGTGGTGTTCTTTCCAGAACATGGAGGGCATCACAATAACAGAGGTGTAGTATTTTTTCCCAATAGAGATAAGTTATTTGTGATGTGAATTAAGGGAATTTTGAGGTGCACCTTACAAGTTGGAAACTGTTGGTCTAGGATGACTTCATGGCGTAAATTTTGGGATTGATGGTCATAGAAATAATAGCTTAATCTGATAAACTATTGCTTACTCTTGAAGAATTAATTATAACCGATGCTTTATAGTTTTATCCTAACCAGAATATGGCTATTTTTCTGTTCACTTCGCATTCTCTAACACCTCATTGGAAAATGCATCTATTGCAGAATTACATAAAATGCAAACAGGTACTATTTTGAATCTCTCAGGTATGGAATGTTCAGAATATGAAAGTGAGTAGTTACTAGTCATAGGAATTTAAAAGTTATAGGTTTCTATAGAATTAAACAGTTTTCGGTTTTAGTATGAGAATGTACTAATTTATTCTTTTTTGAAAATATTGGCAAGTATATTGTGAAAAAGTGTCTAGTTGGATAACATTCAAGTAGATGGCCCTCTGAAAAAGAAGGGATAATTAATTCAAATTAGATGCCAAATAGTACTGATTTTTTAACGTTACTACATACAGAATAATATTTACTATAGCAATACAGTGAAATTTTATTTCATGCAGCTGACTTTTTAAATTTAATTTTAATGTGAAAGTGATGTGTAGTGGTTTAGCAATTGTAAGGCAGTGAATATATAACTTTTAAAACTTGTTATCCCCTCTCTCATTTTTCTCACAGTTTTCCTTCACCCCAAAACCCCTCACAAGTTGTAATGTACATTTCCAACATATTGTCTTGTGAGTATTGCTATTGCATTGGTTTCCCCTTTGTCCTTTGTCTAGCCATTTTGTTGTTCCTCTTCCCTTCCCTAATTAAGGTAAATGTATACACAATACACAGGGTACCAAAATCAAACACAGTCAGAGATAAACCATAGGGGAAAAACCCAAGGAAAATAGAAACCACATAGTACAATAAAAACAACAACTGCAAATAAATATCTCTTTCCATATCTTGGAGTTCATTTTGCTCAGCATCAGCTTATATGTTCATATATATGCATAACAAAGCCACTGGAAATAATAGTTTCAGGGATACTATATCATGAAAACAACATGTTAACTGTTTTTGATGGTAAAGGTGGAATTAGGATGGGTAAATTCGCGATTCTGATAAAGGAATTTCAAAAGAGTTTTAAAATTATGACAGGTAAAATTTAATTGTTCAAACTTTTTAACTTAGCCTATTAAGAAAATTTAAAATTGCTTGGGAAAATAGGCTTTCATGCAAAGAAATCCATGGCAACTTAGCTGAGAGTGAGCAATGTGGGTAAGATGGCTCATTTTCACAGTAAACAAACAAACCTCACAAACCTTGCTGTAAATCCTGTAGGTTCCCATGAGAATTATCCTTACCCAGGAAATATACTCTTATTGTGTGAAACAATTCAAAGTTTTTTTTAAAAAAAAAAAGACATCAAAATTTATGAATTGACCTTTAATTACTAAACAGTAATTCTCTTAAAAAATAATTTGGGTCAAAATATTTAGGGAGAATGTGCCCTTCACAACAAAAGAACGTATTGAATTTACACTTTTCTGTTTTAATACTTTCCACAATATCTTTGCACGAGAAGCACTGAAACACAGAAAAATATCTAGTTGGATACTTCAAACCAATGACTTCACATTTCTACTTAGCTCAAAAATATAATATCCTTATTAACATGAGATAGTGAAGACTTCTCTTATTACATAAGCCAAAAAGTTTGGGGATCAGAAAAGAATTGAGCAAACTGAAAAGGTAAGAAAACACGTTATTAAAAGCCCTAGCTAAGCATATTGGTTTCACCAGTGGAGGGGGCCAAAACTTTTTGATATAGATTGTCTTAATGTTTTTGTTACCTAAAGTGATTTTACAGAGCCTATTTGGCTCAGTATAATGCAGAACAAATTGAATGAAGACATGAAAATAAATTCCACCTCCAAATAAAAGAGTTTTCAAAGAGAAACCATGAAGATGTAGCAGTGGAGGACGCCTTATAGTCCTTCCGCTTCACTAGACTTGAAGCCAAGAAGCTGTAATAAATTGGAAATCAGGCAAGAGCTAAGAGTAGGACATAGAAGTAGGACATAGAAGTATTGTCCTTTGTAACAGACAATGTCATCCAAGGAATCGGTGATTTAACTTTATTCTTCTCCATACATCTTGTTGAGCAAATACAAGACCAAGAGAAAAAATATCTATTGAAATAATTTTGCAAAGAATAACTTCACTGGTCCTGATACGGTATCTAAGGAGAATCTTAAGAGGGAAGATAAAAGTGGAGTATTCTTAGGTTTCCTCTAAGCATCTTGTTAGCAAAATATATCTTTGAGGTTAGAAGTGATTGAACCAAAAAGTGGTAAAGTACTTATTTTTGTGGGCACTTTAGACACAAGAAGATTTCAAGGTAAAAGAAAAAAGAAAAAATTATAGCTAAATATTTGTTATTATAGGTTCTTGGACTGGTTTTTGGAGACAAAGTTTTGCATTAGTGTTGGTACTCATTAACATTGTTGTTGGGTTTCCGTGGCAACCAAATGAAAAGGGGAAGTTTAATGGACTCGCTTGGACAAGTAAACAGCATGATAGAAAATAATGGCAAATAATATTTAATGAATTATTTTGAACAATTCCTTTGTGAGAACAAAGAAGGAAAGATATACTTCAAAATCACTTGATGTTATTTAAACTATGAAAATGGAGGAGTGAAGAGATTGAGAGAAAACATAGAGGACTGTTTTCTCTCCAGTGGAGTAATAGTTTCTTGATCTTATTTCTTCCATTCTGTCTTCACAAGCTATCAAGTGTGCCTCAGGACTGGAGTATCCAGTTGAGATAAAGAGCACTCGCAGAAGAAAATATTTGCAGTAGATATAGGTGATTTACTACCTTAGACACTCTATTTAAATCTGTTCAAAATTCTCCCCTACCCCAAACTGCCCTCTTTGAACAGCTTTGTTTGCTTTTCCAAAGACTGCCTTTCATTAACTGCTTAAAATTTTGAGAGGTCATATTCATACTCTCTAGAGATTGCTGTTTGGTTGTGATTTTTGAGTGTTTTTTGTTTGTTGTGTTTTTTTAACTGAATTTCAAAAGATTGTGCAAGTGTGTTACAATTAATATGTCCATCTAATTGTCTAATGCACCTGGATCAGAGTCACTCCTTCTATCAGTCTCAACCAACTCTTTCTCCAAGATTTAGTTCAGATTTTCCACTTCCTTTATTACATATGTACATTGAGTATTCTAGCTGTACTTGCCCCTTGTTCCATTTTTCATTCATTCTATTTTTTACTATTGTTCCTCTCTGGTTTCAATTTCCTGATAGTCATTCTGTTAAACTGTCTGTTAATACTTTGAAAGGTTTATATACATTCCATGAGTTTCTTTTTTTAATTTTTTTATTGTGAAAATACTGTACAGAGGGGTTACAATTACATGGGCAAGATAATGAGTACATTTCTTATCAAGCATTGAAGCTTCCACCTTTGTTTCAATCCCACATATACTTGAAGATATGTCAGCTTATATTTCCACAATTCATTCATCTGCAATAACAATTTGCAAGACTGGAGATGTGAAGCACTTAGACATGATTTTATTCTCTTTCATTTGGAAGATTAATCTTTAGTCAACAAGAAAGTTTAAAAATGGCTTAGAATTTATTCCTAACTACCAGTTTTTATAAATGGCTTTGTACAATTGTGTGTGATTATTTTATTTTACGTAGGATAATTTTTTCTACTACCTATAAGTTTTGGAAAAAGAAGAAAACTAAAATTTACTACTTAGAGGAATATGATAGAAATAGAAGACAGATTTTATGTTTGTCACACCTCTCACCAGTACCCATATTCAAGACTTAAAGTCGTATTTCTTACTATGTAAGACAGATAGGGAAAACATAAAACAACATATGATAAGGCAACTATTAGTGACTTTTTAAAATGTACCTTCTTATGTGATGAAATTTACTTTATTAGCTAATATTTGAGTTGAAATATGGGAGGCTGATCTATATAACACATTTCTGGAAGGCACCTACTGAACAACACAAATGGTGGGGGGTACTATTTCTACACTTTAATGAATGCTTGAACTTGTTTGGTATTAGTGCTGGGTACGTAAATCAACTCTATTGTAACTTGCTCCCTACACTTGAAAACCTTGTAATGTCACTGTCATCTACTTGTCAAGTGTTATTTTAGCAAATGTGATCTTAAATAGTTTATTTGAAAATGAATATACTTTCAGGAGATTAAATGTAGGTGATCATTGGTTTGAGAATGACAACATTTTTATACTACAGAATCTAGTTTTACTGAAGTACTAGTGTTTTGAAGCACTGAAGATCTTCTTAGTTAATGTTTTTCTAAATTATATTTGACCTCTAGATCAAGTTTTCCTAGCCTTCATAGACCAATTATGGATCTATCATTCCACAAACTATTTTTTTGGCTGCACTGAAATCTTTCATTAATCATTAGGAGAGGGGTATTAAAAATAATCTTGTTCATTTGTTATTTTGTTCACTCATATGGGCTGGTCATCTGTAAATTGAAAGTTTGAATTACAGTACTTTCTCTCAGATTTTGTGATCTCATCTTTCATCTTAAGTTGCCTTGCATTTCACAATTGATTACTGCTAATTCTTGAAAGGAATTGGGGCCCTGAAATGTTAAAGGAAATGAGAAATCGAGATGAGTCTTCAATTATTTTCTGCTGGCATGTTTCATGGGCCTATGTGAGAAGTCTTGCCCTTGTTATTTGATTGTGCAGATAACTGGGACCTGGTATCCTAGGACCGTGGGTCCTGCAGAAGAATAATAGCTTTTAGACATCATATCAGCAAAATTTGGGTATAACAGTAATAAATGCTTCAGAAATATGGATTAAAACACCTTGGGACCAGCGAGTTAAAACAATTAACACAGCATCAGAGTAAAATCCCTTATAGATTAGCAGAAAAAAATACTGTTATTTTACCATGTGAATTCAGAAGACCACGAACACTTAGAAGGTATCACAAGTTTATAGCGAAGATATTGCATTGATACTTTTTATATTCTAATATATATTCTAAACCTAATTATTTATATTCAAATCCATTTATGGGAATAAATGTCAATATATTTGTCAAATTATCAATTCTAGTAAGATTCACTGTGTGAAATTTAAAATCAGCACATATAAATATAAAATACATAAGTATATATAATGTAAAAACTGTTTTGCATTGTTGTGTTGTGGTTAGGGAATCAAAGGCAACTCTGTTTTACAGTATTATTCCATTATCTCTACCTCAGTTTTTGGTAGAGTTAGACTTAAAGCTTTACCATTTGTAGATTTACAGCCTAGAGGCAAGAGGAAACACTGTGACTAAAACATTACCAATTTAAGGCCTAATATCCAGGAGAAACATATGGACTGCTCCAGGAGCTATGGAAATATTTGGTGATAGAACGTCAGTAGTGTAAGTTCCTGCCTAGTTGGATGACAGACAGGCCAGGACAGTAGGTAGTCATGCATATGAACAATTTTTTCACCTTCTTGGCTTTAGCTACTTTTGAAATAATAAGTATAATAAACAATTATATTTTGAAAAAATACCTTCCATTCTGAACAATTCTGTCTAAACGGTTCATCTCTCTATGATCCCTTGTAACTAAGATTAGCTTTGTTTCAGTAATACAATCTATGCTATCAGTGTAAGATATTGTGGTTGGTCTGTTCCTACATGGAAGAAGGGTAAAGGTTCAGGTAGACATTTGTCCCAGCAAGACCTCATTTGGGAAATTTTAAGCTGCAGAAGTTTAGAAGTAGCTCTTAAGCAAGGCTTACTTTGAATCCATGAGCTCCACAAAGCTAACTCAGTTGATAAATAAGTACTTGAAAAGCCATCACTTTTGGAATTAGCTGTAAAGGCCTCAAAGTATGATCAAATTTAAAATGAGAACGACAAAATAGTCATTGACAAAAAAATTGTAAATGTGAGGAATTGACCAAACGATATCATTTTTTTCCCACTATACACAGAATTTTAGAGAAATAAGATCAATAGTATTTTTAGGAACAATAAGGGTTCCTTCTTACAAATAGGCATCCATGGATATATGCCTGTATAAGATTGCATCATTACATTAATTACTTAAATTTAGAGGATTCTACATGCTTCAGAAGCAGGTCTACCCACATTACAATACAGAGATTAACATGGCACTTGCACAAGGATGATAGGCAAATTTGTGAAGTATTACTTATTTTTCATTCTTCTGATGCAAGAAATGAAAAACAGTTATTAAAAAGTTGATTACAAAAATACAAGTGTAACAATACATGTAATTCATAGAATTAAAGGTTAGTTTGTCATCGTTTTATTAAATCTTCACCTTAGAAAGGCCTTACATAGCATAACCTTTACAAAACTTGAAATTAGATAACATTGTCATTTTATCCCAAAGAAATAAAATAATATTAGGACCCAGGAAAAAAAGGAATCTTAAACTTCTTCTATGTGGAAAGCAATCTGAAAGGACACATTTATTAATGAACATATACATTATATAACAATGTCGAATTCAAATTATTATATCTAGGAGCGAATGAAATAGATTTTGGACATTATACAAACATAGATATACTTTTTTCAGAAAAGCACCAGGAACATCTTTAGTGTCTATACTATTCATTTCAACAGATAAGTTAAAATTATTTCTGATTAAAAAAAAAATCACAAACTCTGCAGAAATCATTATAGATGTATACAAACAACTCTTGAATACATTTTGACATCAAAGTCAGGCAATTCACTTTGAAGAATACCATGGAATCCATGCATTTTTAAAGTAAGATATTGCTGTTGCTTTGTATTGCGAAAAAAAATTTGTAGGGACACAAAGGATGGACTGGCATTTTTGAAATTTAAGAAACTTAATCAAACTATTACGACTTAGGAGAACAATTTGTACAGCCTTCCACAACTTCAAAGATGTAGTGATACATACTTATCCTTTTGGCAATATCAAATGTAGTTTCTTCCAAGTTGTTCTTCAGACCTGCTTTGATATAGTGATTCAACAGAAGTAGATACAAGGTATCTTTGCTATTTCTATTCCTAGCAGAAATATGCAAGGGGGTCAAGAGGCCTTTAATTTGGGCATTGGTATCTGCATCATGATGAAGTAAGAAAAAAGCCACTCTGGTATTATTCCACATGTAAGCACTGTGCAGGCGTGTCCAACCATTTAGAGCTATTGCATGAATATCTGCCTTGAGCTACCAACTCATGGACAATGTCTAAATGTCCACTCTAGGCTTCCCGATGAAGAGGGGTATACTCATCCTCATCCCTAGTATTCATCTGGGTGGCCTTTTTGGAAAGTAGTCTCTGAACCATAGTAAGCCAATTAATTTCGGCATCCCAAAGAAGAAATTTGCTTGGATCCTACTCCATTTTTTTCTTGCAATTGATACCATTCCTTACTTTTTTCTCTTGTTCCTTGTCTTCATCAGAATTACCTAACCAGAGACTTTGAGTGCCAGTGGGAATGAGATATCAATGTATTTCTCCAATAGTTCACATTGGTTGAACTGGTCAGAAAAATCTGGTGAATTTTCTGCACATGATTTTTCAGCATGATTTATTTTCTCTTTTTCCATTTTTACTATTCTAAATTATACTAACTGGAGAGTAGGGAATTGATAGAGAGCAGAGGAACGATTTTCCTCAGTATTCAAAGGTACAGACTGAAAATGAGGACCAGTGGTGTCTTCATGTGCAGCTTATTCTGGGAATGAGAAAATAGGAAACATTGCCTTTTATGTAAATGATTTGGGAAATATCATGTTATAGTGTAAGATAACTCACTATTAAACATATGGGCTTTAAGAGCTTTCTAGTAGCTTTCTAAGGTTGGTATGCAACATTAGAAAAAATGTATAATGCAGTAGTAAAATAGAAGTCCTTTGTATGACTATCTAAATTCTTGTTTTTTTTTTTAAAGACACTTGTTTTCATCTAAAAATAAGCCTGTTTATTGTCTTCAGGTGATTTTGATGATTGAAGATGCTTAATGAGAAGTCAAAATGTATTAGTATTCCTTTGCTATCAATTAAATTTCACTTTTTCTTCTTGGAGATTATAATGACCAAAGCAATAGTTCAGAATCAGCAAGCAATATTTCAGAATCATGCTTCAAGTGCAAGTGAATCACCAGTAAGTAATCCTGGATTCCATTTTCCAAAAAGTTTTGTCACAGATACAATCTTCTACAACCTGCCTGCCTTCTCTAGCTGCTTTCCTAGCCTGGACCTATTCCTTCATTGTACAGGAAAAGTGTGATTCAACTGATTTCAGTCAGATCTGTTAGTAAAGTTATCAAGTATTTAGATTCTTTTTTTAAAAATTAGTTTTGAGGCCTGAACTCTGGGCCTGGGCACTGTCTTTGAGCTCTTCAAATCAAGGCAAGCGCTCTACCACTTGAGCCACAGCACCACTTCTGGATTTTTCTGTTTCTGTGGTGCTATTTTGGGAAATGGCAGAGCAGAAAGTGAAATGATGCAACCAAAAACATAAAAGCAATATAAATTAGGATAATTATGGAGCAACCATATTGTCTATAAGAACCATGAAAGAGAGAGAGGAAAAGAGATGTGCAATGACCTAGCTAGCCGCAAAATCCATGCTTCGAATCAATTTACAGAGCAAACATTTTTTTTTTACTTTTTAAAAGAGATGGAAATAGAATTTATGTATTTACTTGAAATTAGTAAATACATTTTTAGTAGGTTATATAAAGAGACATAGCTTTGACCAAATTACAGACAAGAATCTTAATCCTTGGGCTGGTAATGTGCCTCAGTGTTAGAGTGTTTGCCTTGCAGCTTACTACAGTGTGGAGACTACTTTCCAAAAAGGCCACTCATATGAATACTAGGGATGAGGATGAGTATACCCTCCTTCATCGGGAAGCCTAGAGTGGACACCTAGACATTGTTCATGAGTTGGTATCTCAAGACAGATATTCATGCAATAACTGTGAATGGCTAGACACCCCTGCACAATGCATATATGTGGAACATATTGCAACAGCACACACACACACACACACACACACACACACACACATACACACACACATACACACACATCATCATATTTCTTTTTAAGTATTTTTTGTGTATAGTATTAAGAAGAAATTTACATTACTAACTTGAATTTCTGACAGGACAATATCATCACTGTACATCTTGCTTCTATGCACTCAGTTTTAAATTACTATCTAAGTATGTGCATTACATAAGTATTGGAAAAGTAGGAGCCACACGGGTGGCTCAGGTCTTTAATCCTACCTAATCAGAAAGATGAAATCTGATGATTGTGCTTTGAAACCAGACCAAGAGAAAAAAAAGTTCATTAGATTATGATTTGAAAGTAACCACAAAAGCTTGAAATGGAGCTTAGTATAAGCAGTAAAATGCTAGCCTTGAGAAAACTAAAACAAAAAAAATAACAAATTCTGGTACAGAGCCAGGCCCTGAGTTCAAGCTCTAATATTAGCATCAAACTAATGAATGAATGAATGAGTGAATGAACTAAAAATAAATTAAGTGGTTACATGTGGAGAGACAGGTAAAATGTAAGAACAGTGGTGACTGGATTATGTATTATTTTGTAATAAGGCAAATTATCATTTTTCCTAATCACTAATATTTTATTTGAACTATTTTGTACAATAAACCCTGAATTTGGCATGCATGTATATGTGTGTGTACATGTGCTCACATGGGTGTGTATGTGTATATGTGTGTGTGTGTGTGTGTGTGTGTGAGTGTGTGTGTGTGCGGTTGCAGTGTTGCTTGCCAATGTGGACAGAGTGAGGCTGAAAAGAGCTGGGTTGCGATGTTGTTATTTATCAGTGTTCCGTCCTGTCATTTAAATGGAACCGCCCTTCTGTACATTTTATTTGTCAAATAATAGCATATCATAATCAAAGCATTTACACCATTAAGTTAGATAAAAGAGATCACTTTCAGCTCTTAATATATGTTAGGCAAGAAGATACACATATAATTAGGTAGTAAGTTATTGCTGTAAGATAACTGTTAGTACAAAATATGTATTTGACCTCTTAAATTGGATATACTTTTAAGATTTTGACCAACTCGACCAAACAGGTATTACTCTCTTGTTATTCCTGTGAAAATCAAGGTGGATAAACTCTTTCGGGATTTCTGTTGAAAATAACTTTCTTTGTAAGATCGTATCTATTCATACTAAGATAATAAACCCCGTATTTTTTTAGGTTTGATTATCCCATCATATTGATTGAAAATCAGCATTGTGGATATGTTTGTTAGATATACATTGCAAAAACAAACAAAAAGCATGTGTCACCTCAAGGTTGTGGATGCATTTGAAGTTGTATTTTATGTACCAAGTTTTTTTCATTAATAGGTTTTTTTTGTGGGAGTAACTATCAAAACTTTAACAAATAAGGCTTTTTGAATATCTTTTCCAATATAAATAACATTCCAGAGCAAGTCTTGCAATTTCTGAAAACCCTTTGAATTTTAGTGTTATTTCAGTTCATTGAGTATACAGCTAAAGACATTTCTGGAATAAACATTGTTAAAATCTGAAAATGTAAGTGGGAATACATGCTTTTTTCTGCATCATTTCATAAAAAGTCAAGTTTTTATGAAACTAAAAGATATAGAATAAAAGAATGGAAGTGAATTGGGTGAGCTAATTATTAGTGTAACTTTGTTTTCTATTAGCACAGTCTTTGAATGTACATGATGAAGTTAAATTATGTGCTTTGTGACACTATGCTTCAGTTATTTTTATAATCTTTGTAGTTATAAGAGTGAATTTATAATATAAATAAAGGTCTTTGAAAATGATAAGGATTAATTTTATGTTTTGTTTTCTACACCTAAGAAAATGAGTTATTTTCAAGTGTTAACAGTTTACAATTGAATCTTCAGTATCATAAGAAATTTTGAACAAATGTAGTAGTATTGATATCTTTTTTTGGGGGTGTGGGAGTCTGGTAGTGGGGCCTCAACTATGGACGTGGGCGCTTTCCCTCAGCTCTTCAGCTCAACACTAGCGCTCTTCCACTGAGCCACAGCGCCCTTGCGGCTTTTTTCTTTTTGCTTATGTGGTCCTGAGGAATCAAACCCAGGGCTTCATGCATGCAAGGCAAGCACTCTACCACTACGCCACCTTCCAAGCTCTTTATGTCTTTTTAAAATAATTGTATTCACAAGTTGGAGAGGCTTTAATTCATGCTTAGGTCTTCTTGTCTATGATTTTTTATCCTCTCATTCCTAACATTAATGATAGGTCAGACTGCATTTTTGGGTACATGAAAGGGAAAATATTTATCTAGGGTCAAAGGTGATTTTTATATCAATCTTGCTTTAATAGCTTTTTAAAGTAGTACCTTTCTTTCAAAATGTTGAGTGTAAAAAGCAATCAAAATACGTCTAATGGTAAACAACTTAGTTGAGCTACAATGTGGAAATGATTGGTCCATAAGACCTGCAGTTTGTTTCCATCAGGAATTGGGGAGGTCATTCTTTCAGTAAGACAGTGTTAAACAGAGATAGGGTCCCCAGGCAGTGCAGTGTTGAGTGAAGGGATAGAATATGATTTCTGCTATTTTGATCTAGAAATCAAGAATGTTATACTTTAGCACTTCCTTTAACCAGGGAGGTATGCATTGATTTTGAACTTTGTGTTTTCATATTACAGTTCCCTATTTTCTAACAAAGAGAAAGTGAAATATTATGAGTGTACACAATAATTCTGGGAATTTTACCTAGAATTTGTAGACTAAGTGCTGGTATTTTAGTCATAAAATTGAATGAGGTTAATTGATAGAGTCGGAGATGGACCTCAGGCTAACACTTACCATGTGTGCAATGTTGTGCTAGTAATTACAACTCTGAAGACTTCAACATCATCATCTGAGAATTAAAAATGCAAGTAGTTCCACTTTATGGAATTATTGTGAGGATTAAATTAGATATCATAGCTAAAGTACTTGGAAAAACAATCAATCAGCATTTGGAAATTTCTACCTGTTATTTTATCATGTGGTGAATTCTAACATTTTTACTGTGATTTTTATTGTGTCTCTTTATGATGTGCAATGTGATGTATTGGTATTCATTGCATTGATCATTTTTCTGTCACTATGAGGAAAACACCTGCAAAGAAAATTTCTGAGGAGGAAACTATTATATTGACTGATGGTTTAAGAGAACACAGTTTAAGATCAGATGTCTCCATTGTTTTTAATTATATTTTTATTATCTTAACTAATTGTACAAGGGAATTTCCATTAAATAAATCATGTTTCTAAGTATAATGGATCTTTATATAACTTTTCCCTACCCTTCTAAACCTCACCACACTTTATTTTTTTCTAGTTTCATACTATCTGCATTGACTATTATGTCTTCACTTTCTTCCTCCATAACTCTCTTTATTCCTTCCCTTTGACTTCCCCTCACATCTTTCAAGTGATAGTTTCCTGGTATTCATTTAGTTGGATTAACAGTTAAATTTTATAAAAATTACATCTTTTAAATGCTCCTCTACAAATAGAATGATTTGGTTAATATTGCTGTGTAAACTTGTATAAAGTTCATCGTTTGATGCTATCCTGGGCAGGAAAGTCCATGAACCTCTTATCTCCAAACAACCAACAGAAAATAAGAATTGGAACTGTGGCTCAAAGTATTAGAGTGACAGCGTTGAGAGAAAAAGCTCAAGGACATCACCCAGGCTCTTAGTTCAAGAACTACAATCTACCAAAAAGAAATCTATTTAATTTACCCCTGTGTAAGTAGAGTATTTCCATCACCCAAATGCACATTCATGCTCATTTGCAAGGTAATTCTGTTTTGTCTGAAGTACCACTAAACATTATCACTAAAGTAGCTTTGGAACATGGGTTCATTCTATCTCTTTCATGGATCTTTCTAGACTCAAATACTCAAGTGTTACAATTGTTCTAATTATTTAAAATCATAGCTTTTTTCTTTAATACTCCTAATATTAGAGTTTGAATTGAGTGTTTTGTGCCCCTTCAATGGGTATTCTTATCACTTTGTCATGCCCCCAGCCCTAAGTTATCCTGATTATTTTTCAGCTAGAAACTGGCCTCCGACTTATGTATGAACTTGGCCTCAGTCCACTTGATGGTATTCTTCCTGGAATTTAGAATAACAGGTGCATGGCATTGTGTAGAGAACTTTCTGTTCAGTCTGGGCTTTAGCCACTGTCCTCACAACAGTGCACACCCATATAGTCACGAATTTCATAAGCTTGTCATAGCTTATTATTTTTAAATCTTTCATTTCCTCCAGGTTCTTGAGTACTGAATTAATTTGTGTTTTCTTGGGTTGTTTTGTTTCATTTGAATCTATGTGTTGAGTTGTTCCTCACTTTTCCTTCTGTTTCTTTCCTTCAAGTTCTTACCTATAGTGCTGAGAAACCAATTCTTCTTTCTCAAGATAGTCAGGGTGAACATTATTTATTCCAAAGCAATTTCAGTATCTATGAATGGTATACACATGCTAAGCGCTGAAAAGGGTGTTTTATTTTCACGGCACTCTTTGGCATTCACAGACAGATCATGAAATATATGAAGAAAATGAAACTACAGATGAATGCTAGGAGGAGAATAAGCTATTATTAATTGTTTGACAGAGGTTTCTCTTCTAGTGAAAGAAATACATTGCTTGATGCAGGATTTCACATAATCATATTGCTAGGAGGAATCTAAACAATCATCTAATACTGCAGATTGAGAGTGATGAATTGACTTCCTGAATAATTTACTTTTGGGTCAAATAAAAGCAGGCTTCTAAAAAGACAGTAGATTTTAGAGAAACATGATGAATTTTATGTAAATAGGTCCTTAGCTGATTTTGTTAATTTGTGAACTAACACAGTGAAATAAAATACAGTAAGGTAAAAAAAAAATAAAGAACTTCACATTGAAAAACTCATTTGTGTTTGTGTATGTGTGCATGCATGTGCGAGTATGCACACGCACATGTGCATGTGCTCATGCATGCATTCATCATTCTTGAGGCTTGATAGTGCCTGGGAACTATTCCTCAGCTTCTGTGCCCAAGGATAGTGGTCTACCATTTCAGCCACTGCTACAATTCTGTTTGTTTTTTTTTTTGTTTTTGAGATAATCGCTTGTATTGTCATGATTGAACAGTGGTCTTCATATCTTAGACTCCCGAGTAGCTAGCTAAGGTTATTCAGCCTCTGAGTAGCTAGTTAAAATTCTGCCTATCCTCTATGATTCACTGCTCTTTTATTCTTTTCCTGAGGTATTCACTAGCCTAAGTCATATATATGTCTAGTTGCTTTAAAAATATTCTTACTGCACCAGGGGATCCCATGTGTACTCTTAACTACTTAGGAGGCTTGAGAACAGAACCCAAGCCAAAACTTTAGTGGACTTACTTCTCAATCTATAGCTGGGTGAATTGGATCATTTCCACCATCCTGCACTATCTAGAGACTAAGATTGGAAGGACTGCAGATCCAGGCCAGTCAAGGTAGCAAGCTAGACAAGTTGGTGTGCAACTCCGATGCCATTGATGATGGGAAGGCTAAAAGGACAGATCAGGGGCATGTTCTTGTGGAAAGGGAACCCCTATCCTAAAATTAAGCACTGATATGATGCCGGCCTGCAAGAACAATATACCCCAAGTTGAAATCCCCACATTTTCCCACAACCAAAATAAGTATGTACATTAACATCCAAAAACTTAATACAATCTGTTCTTTGCTCTAATATCAGCTTTATCTGATTATCATATGATGTGACAGAATAGTTTCTTCATTAAACTTATGATAATTAAAAAATACCTAGAAATTTCTTTCTCACTTAATAAGTGCAAATGAATGGCAAATTGCCTCATTTCTTACATATTTGACTACCACTATAAATTCGTCTTATGATTAATAGTAATATATTCTGATTTATTAGTTTATTTGTAACAGTTTTTAAACTTTTTGCTTTACTGCTGAAGTTGAAGTATTTAAATAGTATCATCAAAGTATATTCCTTGTGTATTTAGGGCAGTTTTTTACAAAGTTTTTAACCAATGGCTTTTAAGAATTCTTAATTGGTATATTATTTGGTTTATTTTTAATTTCAATTTAATTTTATTATTATGGTAATGTACACAGGAGTTACAGTTACATAAATGAACCAATGAGTACATTTCCTAAGGAAGGAACACTGTTATATCTTCCATCGATATTTTTGTACACTCAAAACAAGAACTACTGATGTTTTTGCTGTTGCTGTTGATCAATGGGTACTTTTGCTTTCTTTGTTCAAGCATTTTCATTATAAAATTGATATACAGAACGTTTACACTTAATTAAGTCAACTAAAGATTACACTACATTTTCTTTTCTTTTTTGTGTGTGGGGGGTCCGGTTTTAGGGCCTGAACTCTGGGCTTGGGCCATGTCCCTCAAGGCTAGCGCTCTACCACTTGAGCCACAGCACCACTTCTGGCTTTTTCTTTTTGCTTATGTGGTGCTGAGGAATGGAACCCAAGGCTTCATGCATGCAAGGCAAGAACTCTACCACTGAGCTACCTTCCCAGCCCCTACTTCATTTTATTTTCTAAATTTCAAATTTTGAGCTTAAATATTTCCTTATGTTTCTTTGGGGTAATTTTTTTTCAGAGTTGTAGGATCAGTTAAGTTAATTTTGCATGATTTTTACACATGTAAATTATTCAGACACATATATTTTGCTTTTAAAATATTTAGCATGTGGCTTTTTAAAAATTATTTTCTTAATTTTTATATGGTTAGTGAATTTAAATACATTTATTTTCTTATAGTTATAAAAATATTTGTCCAGGAAACAAATACTGTATTTTCAAAAAACACATACTTTATTAAGGAAGGCTTCATTACCTGATCACTTTTGGGAAATATTTGTACTTGAATTTAAAAAAAGTTTGAGCTCGGCATGGTGATTTGTTGCATCCATTTTCTAGTTATGGTGGGAAATGTAAATAGGATTTGTAATTCGGGAGAGACTGGGAAACTATGAGACCTTATTATAGAACTATTCAGAGTGAAATGATTATAGATATAGCCATCCCTAGCGTTATATACAGCACCACGCTATCATATTCTAAGTCTTGAGTTAAAACACCAGTAACATCAATCTTTTGTCAAAATAAAAGGACACATGTTTCAAAATGTTTATTATTTAAAACTTATTTGCAAAGGTTCTCATGTCTTCTATTAATTTTCAATTTACTTAATCTATTAAAATCCAAGTATATTGTGACAATTTTATTCCTCCTCAAATTTTAAATACTACAAGTAATATTATGGTTTCATATATTAACATACTTTTACTGTTTGTGATAATTTCTTCTGTTTAATATGATAAAATCAATATTCCAAATGTGTGTATGTGGTGTGTGTGTGTGTGTGTGTGAGTGTGTGTGTTTATGTGGTTTTGTGTGTGTTTGTGTGTGTGCTTTGTGTGTACTTTGTAGTGCTTGGGAGAACACACCATTGCTTCACATATGCAAGGCCAATGGTTTACCACTGAGCTATACTGTCTAGTTATAACGCAAATAGTATTTTAAACCATGACTTTCAAACTTTCATTCCTAGTATGCTTTTTCAAAATTATATATGATAAAATGTGATCCATATTCTATCCACGCTATCAATTTTATTGTTATTTAGAATATTTCCACTGCCTTTCCACTTCCAAACTCTTGTGTTTGTTATTGATAAAGGTTTTACTTTGCTTCTTTTCTCTCTTCATTCTTTTTCCCTTTAGAGTTTAACTATTCTTTCTCTTATTTCTTTGGAAATTAATTATCATATTCCTATTACAATTTCTTTACAATGTAACAGGTATATACAATGTTTTAATTTCTATTTTAATTTTTCCCATTTTCACTGACTTTTAGTACAAACTATAAGGTGGATTAAAATGAAACATGTATGAGGACACTTAATTTTTCTCCTTACCTTCTCTGAAGTCTTTCTGTTTTTGAAACACAATAGCAATGACATATAGCTCCTATGGGGTCCATCATTCTTTCCCCTCTCACTCTCCTCTGTTGTACAGCTCAAGTTGTTATCATTCATCTGTGTTAAGTTACAGTGTTATCTAAATCTTAACTCATTCCTGAATTAATATTAGTTGTTTCAGTTATTTTCTGAAGACTTTTTTCTATATATAATATCTGGGGTCTTGTGTTTTTACAAAGTACAAAATATGAGTGACTATCAAACATCTAGATATCTCTGTAGAATATTGGTCCCCTGCTCAATAAATTCTTATGTAAATTCAAGGAATACAGGTCAGTCAGAACAATCTTGTAAAACAAGCCTTCATACTTGCTTTGAATCTTTTTACCATGTTTAGTAGTGAAGACAACATAGTTCTACTACAAGAACAGATACATAGAAGACTGTAACAGATTTGTAAAAAATAAATTCTCAGTTTTATGTTTAATAGATTTTGAAAACTATACTATGACTTTATGAAATAATAATAGAATTTTTTTTAATTTTTATTTTTGTATTGTGAACATACTCTACAGAGGGGTTACAATTACATGGGCAAGATAGTGAGTACATTACTTATCAAGAATTGTAGCCTCCTCCTTTGTTTACCCTTCCCATCCTTTCCAAGCCTCCCTGCTCCATCCCACCCAGTCCTCCCCCCCCCCCAAGTTGTAAAGTTGGTTTTCGACATGGCAAGTTTTACTTCTCATTGTTGCAACAGGTCCACCTCCACAAATTATACCGACATCAAATACAGCGTTAGAAACAAATGCATGAAAGAAAAAAAAAAACATTTAAATTACATATCTTAGGGTTCATTTTCCTAACATCACCTTATCTGACCATTTCTGCTTGACTCATACATATACTAGATATTGTATATAAGGGAAATCATGGGACCTATGCTTCTTTGGGCTTGGCTTACTTCACTTAATATAATTTTTTCCAAGTCTTTCCATTTCCTAACAAATGGGGCAATGTCATTCTTTCTGATGGAGGCATAGAATTCCATTTTGTAAATATACCACATTTTCTTGATCCATTCATATACTGAGGTGCACTAGGGTTGGTTCCAGCCCTTAGCTATGGTAAACAATGCTGCAATAAACATTGTTGTGCTGGTAGCTTTAGTGTGGTCTTGTTTGTAAACAGTTGGGTGAATGCCCAAAAGTGGGACTGCTGGGTCATAGGGGAGCTCTATGTGGAGTCTTTTGAGGAACTTCCATAATACTTTCCAAAGCAGACACTCTGAAAACATTACAGGATGGAATAGGAGAAACCCTAGGTCTCCTTGGCGCAGGCCGAAATTTTCTTAATAGAGATCCGGAAACACAACAAATCAAAGAAAGGTTGGACAAATGGGATTGCATGAAGTTGCAGAGCTTCTGCATGGCAAAGGACATAGCTAGCAAGATCAATAGAAAGCCCACGGATTGGGAGAAGATCTTCACAAGCCATACAACAGACAAAGGTCTAATATCTAAAATATACGTGGAACTCTAAAAATTAAATCCCCCAACAACAAATGCTCAAAGAAACAACTGCCCAATAAATAAGTGGGCAAATGACTTAAAGAGAAACTTCTCTGAAGAAGAAAGAAGGATGGCCAATAGACACATGAAAAAATGCTCAACCTCCTTAGCCATAAAAGAAATGCAAATCAAAACAACATTGAGATACCACCTCACCCCAGTTAGAATGGCAAAAATCAAGAACTCTAATAACAACAGATGTTGGAGGGGATGTGGACAGAAGGGAACCTTACTTCATTGTTGGTGGGCGTGTAAACGTTTTCAACCACTTTGGAAAATAAAAGAATCTTAAATGGGTGTATTGACACTATTGTCTTTCATGATTTAAAAATGATCTTAGACTACTACCACAATCCTTTTTTTTGTTTGTTTCTTTTGTTTTTTTTTTTTGTCATTCATGGGGCTTGAACTCTGGTCTTAGGCGCAGTCCATGTGCTCTTCAGCTCAATGTGAGCACCCTACCACTTGAGCCACCGCACCACTTCTGGCTTTCTTGTTGTTTATTAGAGATAGGAGTTTCATGGACTTTCCTGCCCGGGCTGGCTTTAAACCGTGATCCTCAGATCTCAGAGTCCCGAGTAGCTAGGATTACAGGTGTGACATACAGGTGCCTGGCCTACTTCAATCCTAATACAAAAATTTAAAATGAAAAATGATTATCAAACTAAATGTGCGATGTAAAAACCTATAAGAGATAAACGTTGGCATACAGAAAAGCCATTGATTTTTGGGGGTTAATTTTATAACCTGCTACTTTGCCAAAGTTTTGAATCAGCTTGAGTAATTTGGGAGTGGAGTGGCTGAAATTAGGAAAGCAACTCCATTTGTAATAGCCTCACAAAAAATAAAATACCTAGGAATTAACTTAACTAAAGAAGTGAAGGACCTCTATGACGAAAACTTTAAAATCTTGAAAAAGGAAATCAACACAGAACTTAAAAAATGGCAAAACCTCCCATGCTCCTGGATTGGAAAGATTAACATCGTGAAAATGGCAATACTGCCCAAGGCTATCTACAAATTCAACGCAATACCTATCAAAATTCCACCCTCATTCTTCAAGGAAATAGAAGAGGCAATCCAAAAATTCATATGGAACAATAAAAGACCCCGAATAGCAAAAACGCTCCTCAACGGAAAGAATACTGCTGGAGGAATATCAATACCAAATTTCAAACTCTACTATAAAGCCATAGTAATCAAAACAGCTTGGTATTGGCATAAGAACAGACCTCAGGACCAATGGAATAGAATTGAAAACCCAGAAATGAACCTACAGACCTATAGCCATCTAATCTTCGATAAGGGAGCTAAAACAATAGAATGGAAGACAGACAGCCTCTTCAGTAAATGGTGCTGGCAAAACTGGTTAACTACATGTAGAAAACTAAAGCTAGATCCTTATATATCACCCTGCACCAGAATCAACTCCAAATGGATCAAAGACCTTGAACTCAAAGCAGACACTCTGAAAACATTACAGGATGGAATAGGAGAAACCCTGGGTCTCCTTGGCTCAGGCCGAAATTTTCTGAATAGAGACCCGGAAACACAACAAATCAAAGAAAGGCTGGACAAATGGGATTGCATAAGGTTGCAGAGCTTCTGCAGGGCAAATGACATAGCTAGCAAGATCAATAGAAAGCCCACGGACTGGGAGAAGATCTTTACTAGCCATACAACGGACAAGGGTCTCATATCTAAAATATACTTGGAACTCAAAAAATTAAACCACCCAACAACAAATCCTCAAAGAAACAACTGCCCAATAAGTAAGTGGGCGAAAGACTTAAAGAGAAGCTTCTCTGAAGAAGAAAGAAGGATGGCCAATAGACACATGAAGAAATGTTCAACATCCCTAGCCATAAAAGAAATGCAAATCAAAACAACATTGAGATATCACCTCACTCCAGTTAGAACAGCAAAAATCAAGAACTCTAACAACAACAGATGCTGGAGGGGATGTGGACAGAAAGGAACCTTACTTCATTGTTGGTGGGAATGTAAACTTGTTCAACCACTTTGGAAAGCAGTATGGAGGTTCCTCAAAAGACTCCACATAGAGCTCCCCAACGACCCAGCAATCCCACTTTTGGGCATTTACCCAAATGTTCACAAACAAGGCCACACTAAAGCTACCAGCACAACTATGTTTATTGCAGCATTATTTACCATAGCTAAGACATGGAACCAACCCAGATGCCCCTCAGTAGATGAATGGATCAAGAAGATGTGGTATATATACACAATGGAATTCTATGCCTCCATCAGAAAGAATGACATTGCCCCATTTGTTAGGAAATGGAAAGGCTTGGAAAAAATTATATTAAGTGAAGTAAGCCAGGCCCAAAGAAACATAGGTCCCATGGTTTCCCTTATTTGCAATATCTAGTATAGGTATGAGTCAAGCGGAAAAAGTCAGATAATGTGATGTTAGGAAAACAAAACCTCAAATATGTATTTTAATGTTTTTGTTTCTTTCATGCATGTGTTTCTAATGCATTTATAAGATTATTTCTTTGTTGCTTTGTGTGTCCCTCCCCCACAGTGTAACCCCTGTTTTCACTATATTTGATGTCAGTATAACATGTGGAGGAGACGGGGACAAACAAGTCGTTTAAGGATTCAGGTGGACCTGTTGCAACAATGAGAAGTACAAAATGTCATGTCAAAACCAGCTTTACAATGTCGGTGGGGGGGGGGGGAGGGGGGTTATGATTGGGTGGGAGGGAGGGGGGAGGCTGGGAAGGGAGGTGAAGGGTAAACAAAGGAGGAGGATGCAATGCTTGGTAAGAAATGTATGCATTATCCTGCCCATGTAATTGTAACCCCTCTGTACTGTATGTTCTCAAATAAAATAAAATAAAATTTAAAAAAAAAAAAAAAAAAGAGATAAACGTAAAAATTTCTGAAATTGTATAAATGGAAAGCATTAGTGGCTAAAGAAAAGCAAGAATATACTGGATTATATCAAGTGATAGCCTTTCATAATTCAAAGGACACTATACTCATAATTCAAAGGACACAATAACCGAAGTGAAAACATAACCAACAGATAGAGGGAAAGTATTTGTTAATACTACAATGTGAATGCTACAATGATTCTGAATCTTAAGTATTTTTATATCTTCTAATTCTGTATAATTTTTCCTGAATAGGATATTTCTTTAAAGAACATGTGTTACTTAATAATCAATAGGAGGAGCATATGAAATAAGTTCCTCTTTAGTGTCTAAGAAAAAAGAAGAAAACTCACTTGTATGACCCTAATATAAAAAGATGACACAAAATATAATAATGCATTTGTGGAGAAATTGATAAACTCCTCATAATGATCAATTTGTATAATACTGCAATCATTTTACCAAGCAAGTTTTCAAGTCTTAAAGGTCAAAAAGAATTGTATAGGATCCATTCATTACACTTCTATGAATGTATTAAAGAGAAGTAAAAAACATGTTTGGACAGGGAATTGTAGTTCATTGACAGTGCACTTGAATAGTATGTGTGAGACTCTGGAAAAAATCCCCAAAATCAAATTTTGAAAAGACACACTTTAGAGGATGTATGCTGGACAAATTCCTGTAACAGAATTTTATATCTATTTTAATATCTGTTCTAAAATTTATAGCATTTCTATTTGAAGAAATGTAAGTTTGTGAAAATTAGGCTTTGAAAACCTATGAAGGTACAATTCACTTCCAAAGCACTAAAATTATACAATAAAAGGAGATCATATATTGCAAGTGAATGACATGTCAGCAAAGAAAAAAACTATTGTTAAAAATTCTTCACACAAAATGCAAAATACCTAAAGAGACGTTTTTGGTGTTGGCTAAAAACTCTGTAAACTACAGTGTTTTAAACAAAGATGTGATTTGTGTTTATTTTGAGGGTTCTTTGTCTCTTATTTTCATTTTATACAGAGATAACTCAATCAAAAGTGTATGCGATAACTGGAATACCTAGGAATTATGCATCATTTATAAGTAATTGATAACCTTTTACAGAAGAAACTTTTAGCAAATGACAGAAGACACAAATCTATGCATATGCATTTTAGGAAAGCCATTGGAGCATTAAAGTAGGAAAAAGCCAAGTAAATATTTTGTATGTATTCTATTGGTCTCTTTTTAACTTGAAAGTTATAGATTATGTCTTTTTATATTCTATTAGGTCAATGATCTTCTGTCACTTATTTTTTCTCTTCCCCTTCTTTTGCCCTTCCACTTACATAATTATTCTTTAAAGAGACATATTTGACCTTGCATTTCTAAATTCTTCAAAATTATCTGAACTACTTCATATTTCTGGCAGCCTCCTATATCTTTCTCAAGGGAAATATTTTTGTCACTACCATTTTTGTCCTCTATGATATTGGATATCTGTCTGCCTAATTCAGTGCAAGATATACATTAGACTCATCCAGATATCTCAACACTCTTACCACCATAACATCCTATCTTACTTAGAAATCATGCTTTTAGAATGTCTGGGGAAGTGGCATCTCTCATTTTTGATTGACGTTAAGTGATACTTACAAGCAGTCATGTTTTAAAACAATATGCCACTTAGTAGAAAAATGAATTGACAAAATGTGGTTTACGTATTTTCAGTGGAATCTTATGCTTCCAATTCATACAGAAATGGAAAGACTTGGAAAAATCAAACTAACTAAAATAATCAAGACACAAAGAAAGAGATTGCATGGTTTCCTCATTTGTAATAAGTAGAAAATATCTAGGATACTCCTAGAAGTTGAGCAGAATTTCTCAATAACTATGTATGTATGACCATATAAGATGATGATGAGCAAAATAAATTCTTGTAAATGAAAACAGTTTTTCTGGAGGAGTTCCGGGAAGATGGCAGAGGAGAAGCTGGAGTCTAAACAAGCTCTCACATAGAAAGCAGTTTTAGAGTTCCAGTGAACAGTCCTAAGCCAGAGAATCACATGAAGTGTGCCATCACAGGACAGAGAGTCAGGCCAGAGAGGGAAAATCCAGGCAAGGAGACACATCTGAGCTCTTGCCAGCAGCTGCCACTGTGGTGGCAGCGGTGGCTGTGGCGATCATAGGTGCCATACCTGAGCCACAGAGAGTCCTGGACTAAGAAGCCAGACAGAGCGGGCGAGGGGATTCTACACAACACCAGCAAGAACTGACAAGAAGCGGACATCTTCATCCTGCAGTTCGCAGACCAGAGATGACCCAGGAACCAAGACTCGGTGTGAGCAGCAGCCCAACGTCCTCACTCCTTCTCAGGGAGCAGAGGAGGGAAGGCCACCCCTCTCCCCGCCACCTCAGTACCGGATCTCTCAATTTGGATACTGACAAAGCACGGAGGAGCTGCTAGCTCCAACTCAGGCCTTGGAATAAAACGAGTCATTTAGCATGTCACAAGAACTTAACCATGGCATGACCTGCAAGACTCAGCTCAACCCAGGGAAATGTCACCAAGCTCCAGTGCCAGCCCTAGGAGTGGCTTTCTTCACTGGGTAATCAGAGCCAGAGGCTGCCCCTCCCCCTAGCAGCCTCAACAATCAATTGACATTCAGTAAACAGAAACCCTGAGAATGGCTCCAGGCTGGGCTCTGTGAGTTTTTCACAAACTAGCCCCCGGGAAAAGCTCCTGTTTTTTGAAAGGCCTCAACTCTACCCAGAACCTAGCCTCATCACTGCATCCCCCTCTTTGGTGATACTCAAAGCAGATCTGCCTCCCATTGAACTAGCCTGGGAGGAAGATCAAGATCACAAAATCCTGGGTAAAGCAGAGCATTTTTCTGCCTGTTTGAACAAACTAACTTAAGAAACTAACCAACCCACAGGACCACAAGCAGACCAGAGACTCCGACAAGAGGCTGTTTATTGACACAAGAGAGATACAGGATTTTTCCCACCCCTCCCAAAAAAATCAAAGAACTTTTCTTCTTCTTCTTGTTCTTCTTGTTCTTCTTCTTGTTCTACTTGTTCTTGTTCTTGTTCTTGTTCTTGTTCTTCTTGTTCTTGTTCTTGTTCTAGTTCTTGTTCTTCTTGTTCTTGTTCTTGTTCTTGTTCTTGTTCTTGTTCTTGTTCTTGTTCTTCTTCTTCTTCTTCTTCTTCTTCTTCTTCTTCTTCTTCTTCTTCTTCTTCTTCTTCTTTTTGGTACCTTATATAAAAAAATTGTTTTTCTTTTCTAAAACTTTTTTTAATCTTTAATTTTTGCCTTTGTTGAAAAAAAATTGTTTTCCAGTAAATTTTTTTTCCTCTTATAATTTTTATTTTAGGGATACGTCAGTGTGCGTTTTTCTTTCTTTCTTTGTTATCTTTCTCTTTTTTCTTTTTTAATTATCTTTTTGTTTTTGTTTAGCTCTACTGAACTCCTAATCTTTTTTCTTCCTTTCTTATCCTTTTCACCTTTTCCTCTCTTTCGTTCTTCTCTATGTGACTTCACTCTTGTCCTGCACATGCTCAGATAAACCCTTAGTTGACTATTAGAACCTATCCCCCATTGTGTACACACTTACTCCACAAATTTATTACACAATTCAACACCTCTGAGACTAAAATTCCTTAATAGCAGTACTACCTCTTTATACCTATATAATATTTTAAGCATTTTTATTTTTAAGTTTTTCCCATCTCCTTTATATGCCTCCCCTTCTCTCAATATATTCAGGTTCTTCTGTAACTAGATTGTTATCACATCTACAAGATATTATTAATTTTTACTTTTCTATTTTTTCTGGTCTATTTTTATTTCCTTTTCCCTTTCTTCTTTTTTTCTCTCTCTCTACTTTCATCCTACCCAACCTATTTCCTGCATTGAGATTAGGACTTCTTTAACTATCCCTGTGCCTCCCCACATCAATCTATTCTTATTTTTTACCCACATCTCTCCCTAACCCAAAAAATTTCTGGTCTTCCAAATTCTTCTTTGTGGTTCGTAGCCCATTAACATATATTTGTTTGATGTTGAATACATGTATGTGTTGAACTAGATTGTATCTGTAGACCATTGACTGTGCAAATTTAGACTCTGGTTGATGCTTGCCTTAAGATAGTGTTCTAGAACAAAACTGTTGCTATTTTCATCTCAAAAGGGGAGAGTAAGCCAGAAAAACACAAGAAAAATGGCAAATCCGGGTATCTCAATTCCAAATCATGATAATCAGGGTACAGAACAGATAATGAATAATCCAGAGGAGAGTTCCCAAATAGCTCTACAAACACAGCTGGCAAACATGATAAATGAAAAGATTTAAAACATACAAAGGACTCTGTATGAGCGTGATAGGGAGAGAGGAGGCAATCCAAATGTTTATGCAGGAATATCATAAGAGCGAGGAAGCTACTCAAAAACTGATACAGGATTTGCATGAGCAGCTTGAGAATACTCAAAGAGAAAGGTAGGATTGGCGTGAGCAGGCTGAGAACACTCAAAGAGAACTACAGGAATCCCACAGACGAGAGGAAGCTAATCAAAGAGTAAAACAGGAATTGAGAGAGTAGGAAGAGAATACACAAAGATCACTAAAGGCATTCATGGAATCCATTAACAAAGAGCTGAAGGAAGTCAGGGAGACCACAAACGGAAAGCTGAATGGAACCAAACAGAAGAAATGGGAGTCCAAGGAAACCACAACCAATCAACTAAGTGATTTGAGAATAAACACTGAACACCAAATTAAGGAAGTAAAGAAGTACATACAAGATATAAAACAAAGCTTCAACAAAGAATTTGAAGCTATCAAAACTGATGAATTAGGAGGAAAGAGATCAAAAACAAAGTAGAAAGTCTTGACAGCAGTTTAGACCATGCAGAAGAACGAATCTCAGGGATTGAAGACAGCCTAGATATTATAGAGAAAGAACATACAACCATCCAAGACAAGTCCAAGAAATATGATAGATCTATCCAACACTTGGAAGACACCATCAGTAGGCCTAATCTAAGGATAATGGGTGTAGAGGAGCACTTACAAAGAGAAGTTAATAGTCTAGGAAATTTATTTAACAGGTTCCTAGCAGAGAACTTTCCAAACATACAAAAAGATAGGCCTATTCAGATACAAGAAGCTTTTAGAACTCCAAATAGACCAGACCAGAATAGGAGATCCCACTGTCAAAATATAATCCACACAGGATCAACTCAGACCAAGGAAAAGATCCTTAAAGCTGTCAAGGAGAAAAGATTAAACACCTATAAAGGTAAACCAATTAGAATCACCTCAGACTTCTCAACAGAAACAATCAAAGCAAGAAGAGACTGGAATGATGTATGCCATGTCCTAAAAATAAACAACTATCATCCAAGAATATTGTACCCAGCTAAACTCTCTTTCATAACTGAAGGCCAAATAAAAACCTTCCATAGCAAAGAAAAATTGAAACAATACATCTCCACCAAACCAGCCCTACAAATGATTCTTAAAGATGTCCTACACATTGAAAACCTACAAGACCACAATAAATGCCAAGAAACTGCACCGATACTGAGAATCCAAGAACCATAGGAAGAACCCAGGTTGGCAGCCCCCAAGAAGGTGGATAACATGGCAGGAACTCCCAAATACCTCTCAGTCCTTTCTCTTAACGTTAACGGACTGAACTCTCCAATTAAGCGACATAGACTGTCTAGTAGGATTAAAAAACAAGGTCCTTCTTTCTGCTGCCTTCAGGAGTCACATCCTGCCCTTAAAAACAAACACATTTTCAATGTTAAAGGCTGGAACAAAATCTACCAAGCAAATGGCCCCATAAACAGGTGGGAGTTACAATCCTAATATCAGATAAAATAGACTTCAAGTTAAAATTCGTGAGCAGAGATAAAGAAGGTGACTACATACTAATTAAGGGATCTCTCCTTCAGGAGGTTATTAAAATTATAAATATTTATTCGCCAAACAATGGAGCACCCAAATTTATCCAAGAAACACTACTTCACCTCAAATCCCATATAGATCAAAAGACATTAATTATTGGGGATTTTAACACACTACTCTCCCCACTAGATAGATCAATTCGGCAAAAACAGCAGAGAAACCACAGATCTAAACAGCTGCATATATCAACTAGATTTAACTGACATCTACTGAACATTTCACCCTGTATCATCATAATACACGCTTTTCTCATGAGCACATGGAACATTTTCTAAAATCGACCACATTTTAGGCCACAAAGCAAACTTGTCTAAATTCAGAAACATTGAAGTTATACCTGGCATTCTCTATGACCACAAGGGAATAAAATTAGAACTCAACACCAAAAGCCACCAAAGTAAGTCCGGTAAAACATGGAGGCTGAAATACAAACTGCTGAATCACGAGTGGGTCATGGAAGAGATTAGAAAGGAAATTCAAATGTTCAGGCTATTCAACAAAAATGAACACACAAATTACCAGCTCCTCTGGTACACAAAAAAGGTAGTACTCAGAGTCAAGTTTATACCTCTGAGTCCCTACATCAACAAATTGGAGAGATCTGAAACCAGCAATTTAATGACAAATCTAAATCTCCGTGTAAAAGAGCAGCAAGATAAACCCCAATCCAGTAGATAGAAAGAAATAATTAAAATTAAATCAGAATTAAATGAATTAGAATCCAAAAAACTATAGAAAGAATCAACAAAACAACGAGTTGGTTCTTCGAAAAAGTTAAAAAAATTGACAGACCCTTAGTAAATCTTATCAGAAAAAGAAGAGAACCCACCCAAATAAATAAACTCAGAGATGAAAATGGAAATATCACCACGGAAACAACCAAGATTCAGGACATTATAAGGAAATACTTCTCAAAATTTTATGCTAATAAGTTTGAGAACTTGACAGAAATGGACCTTTTCCTAGCAAATATTGACATACCAAAAGAAAACCAAGATGAGTTAAACCATCTTCACAGGCCCATATCAAGCACTGAAATAGAAACAGCAATAAGAGGCCTCACAGCTAAGAAAAGTCCAGGACTAGATGGTTTTACAGCAGACTTTTACAAGGCCTTCAATGCAAAGCTCACACTAATACTCCTCCAACTCTTCAATGAAATTGAAAGAGAAAGTTCACTACCGAACACATTCTATGAAGACATCATCACGGTCATCACAAAACCACACAGAGACTCATCAAAGAAAGAGAACTATAGACCCAGTTCTTTGATGAACATTGATGCAAAACTTTTCAATAAAATTTTGGCCAATCGACTTCAACAATTCATCCAAAAAATCATACACCACGATCAAACAGGATTCATTTCAGGGATGCAAAGCTGGTTCAATATACGCTAATCAATTAATATAATTCATCACACCAACAGGAGCAAGAACCACATGGTTATCTAAATAGATGCAGAAAAAACATTTGACAAGATACAACACCCCTTTACGATGAAGGTTTTGGAAAAATTAAGAATCCATGGAGCATTCCTCAATACAATAAAGCCTGTATATGACAAACCTACCGCCAGCATTATACTTAATGGTGAAAAACTAAAGTCATTTCCTCTTAACTCAGGAACAAGACAAGGATGCCCAATCTCTCCACTTCTCTTCAATCTAGTATTAGAATGCCTAGCTACAGCAATAAGAAAAGATGTAGACATAAAGTGGAACCAAATATGGAAAGGAAAAATAAAACTCTCCCTCTTTGCAGACGATAAGATCTTGTATTTAAAGAATCACATAGACTCCACTCCCAAATTACTCAAGCTGATTCAAAACTTTGGCAAATAGCAGGGTATAAAATTAACCCGCCAATATCAATGGCTTTTCTATATGCCCACAATTAGAAAAGTGTGGCTGAAATAAAGAAAACAAATCCATTTGTAATTGCCACAGAAAATATAAAATACCTAGGAATTAACCAAAGAAGTGAAGGACCTTTGTGATGAAAACTTTAAAATCTGAAAAAGCAAATCAAAACAGAACTTAGAAATTGGCAAAACCTCCCATGTTCCTGGATTGGAAAGAATAACATCGTGAAAATAGCAATACTTCCCAAGGCTATCTACAAATTCAATGAGATACCTATCAAAATTCCAACCGCATTCTTCAAGGAAATAGAAGAGGCAATCCAAAAATTCATATGGAACAATAAAAGACCCTGAATAACAAAAACGCTCCTCAACAGAAAGAACACTGCTGGAGGAATATCAATACCAAATTTCAAACTCTACTATAAAGCCATAGTAATCATATCAGCTTGGTATTGGCATAAGAACAGACCTCAGGACCAATGGAATAGAATTGAAAACCCAGAAATGAACCTACAGACCTTTAACCATCTAATCTAATCTTCGATAAGGGAGCAAAAAAAAAAAAAAAAAAAAAGAATAGAAGAAAGACAGCATCCTCAGTAAATGGTGCTGGCAAAATTGGTTAACTACTTGAAGAAAACTAAAGCTTGATCCTTATATATCACCCTGTACCAAAATCAACTCCAAATGGATCAAAGACCTTGAAGTCAAAGCAGACACTCTGAAAACATTACAGGATGGAATAGGAGAAACCCTAGGTCTCCTTGGCTCAGGCCGAAATTTTCTGAATAGAGACCCAGATACACAACAAATCAAAGAAAGGTTGGACAAATGGGATTGCATGAAGTTGCAGAGCTTCTGCATGGCAAACGACCTAGCTAGCAAGATCAATAGAAAGCCCACGGATTGGGAAGACCTTCACTAGCCATACAATGGACAAGGGTCTCATATCTAAAATGTACTGGGAACTCAAAAAATTAAATCCCAACAACAAATCCTCATAGAAGCAACTGCCCAATAAATAAGTGGCCTAAAGACTTAAAAAGAAACTTCTCTGAAGAAGAAAGAAGGATGGCCAATAGACATATGAAGAAATGTTCAACATCACTAGCCATAAAAGAAATGCAAATCAAAACAACATTGAGATATCACCTCACTCCAGTTAGAACGCAAAAATCAAGAACTCTAACAACAACATATGCTGGATGGGATGTGGACAGAAAGGAACCTTACTTCATTGTTGGTGGGAATGTAAACTTGTTCAACCACTTTGGAAAGCAGTATGGAGGTTCCTCAAAAGACTCCACATAGAACTCCCCTATGACCCAGCAATCCCACTTTTGGGCATTTACCCTAATGTTTACAAACAAGACCACACTAAAGCTACCAGCACAACTATGTTTATTGCAGCATTATTTATCATAGCTAAGATATGGAACCAACACAGATGCCCCTCAGTAGATGAATGGATCAAGAAAATGTGGTATATATACACAATGGAATTCTATGCCTCCATCAGAAAGAATGACATTTCCCCATTTGTTAGGAAATGGAAAGGCTTGTAAAAAATTATATTAAGTGAAGTAAGCCAGGCCCAAAGAAACATACGTCCCATGGTTTCCCTTAATTGCAATATCTAGTATATGTATGAATCAAGCAGAAAAGGTCAGATAATGTGATGTTAGGAAAACGAACCCTTAAATATATATTTTAATGTTTTTTTTCTTTCATGCATGTGTTTCTAACGCATTTATAAGATTATTTCTTTGTTGCTTTGTATGTCCCTCCCCCACAGTGTAACCCCCGCTTTCACTATATTTGATGTCAGTATAACTTGTGGAGGAGATGGGGACAAACAAGTCGTTTAAGGATTCAGGTGGACCTGTTTCAACAACGAGAAGTACAAAATCTCATGTCAAAAACGAGCTTTACAATGTCGGTGTGTGGGGGGAGGGGGGGAAGGGTTGGTTGGGGGGAGGGGGAGGCTGGGAAGGGAGGTGAAGGGTAAACAAAGGAGGAGGCTGCAATGCTTGGTAGGAAATGTATGCATTATCCTGCCCATGTAATTGTAACCCCTCTGTACAGTATGTTCTCAAATAAAATTAAATTAAATTAAAAAAAATCTGAATAATTGTTAAGAGGACAAAGTATATGTGTTCTTCAACATTCCTATGACTACTAACTACTCATTTTCAAATTCTGAACATGCCATACTAGAGACATTCAAAACAGTACCTGTTTGCATTTTATTTAATTCTGCAATAGGTGAAGTTTTCAATGGGGCATGATATACTTAAATTCAACACAAAAAATAGCCACAGTCTGGAAGAAGGTAAAATTATGAAGCATCTATAATAATTCCTCAAGAGTAAACATTTGTTCATCAAACTAAGCTATTATTTCTATGACCATCAATCCCAAATTTTTATGCCATCAGTCATCCTAGCCCAACAATTTCCATCTTGCAAGGTGCACCTTAAAATTCCTTAAATTCCCATCATAACAAGCATATAACTTTGTAAAAAAAATACTACACTTCTGCTAATGTGGTGCCCTTCATATTATGGAAAGAACACTACACTAAACTTTGCTGCATCATTTTCCACCCAGTGTTATTCTTGAGATCAAAACACTTGCAAATAATATTTATAGTTATATATTTTATCTATCATAGATATTCAGGAGAACTGAGTGTCTGAATTTTAAGATCTGAAGACTCTGGTTCAAATCCCACCCAAGAAGGAAGGTTCCTTTGATTTTTACCTCCAATAAACTGCTCACGAAAAGCCTTACACAAGTGTCACTGAGGTTCAAGTGGTAGAGTAATAGCCTTGAGCAAAAACAGCCTCAGGGACAGTGGCCAGGCCTAGAAATTAAGCCCTAGGACAAACCAAACAACAAAAACAAAATAAAAACAAACCCTAAACCTAGCATTTTTCTCATTTTTATACAGAGGTACAAAATTAAGGAAATTTCTTCCTGTGTTATGTATAGGTAGAAGAAAAATGAATTCACATTTACTATCTTCATACAACGTTATACCAGAATCTCAAAAAATTGCTCTTTATCTAAATTTGTAAATTAATAGCATCAATTTGTTGGCAACTTTGTTTAGATTATTCACATTATCATGTTACTTATGAACTGTTGGAATTAACTATTAACTAATTTCTAAATATACCTCACTTGAAAGAATATTTTAGGCAAATAGAATGCCAGATTCATTTGTGAATTTGTAAATTAAATTTTCTACTTAAAATAATTTGGTAGTAACCTATAGAATATTAAAATACAAACAAAAAACATTTGTTTTAAATCTAAATTCCAATTTAGCCAGGTCTCCAAAGTCCTACATTAAATGAACTTTCCTATTTCTCTAGGCTTAAGCTTTTGTAATCCTTCATCATTTCTTTGGACTCTAACAGAATGATGCATACTTTTTCAAATTTTTGTTTGGGAATCATGTGCTCTTTTGCATCTAGTAATGTTCTGTTTTGAAGAGACCATTTAAAACACAACTGAGTTTTATATATCAGTTGCATTTCAATAAGGAACTTGACTTCTCAAAACATAATGACAAAATTAGCCCAAACTTCCAACTGAGTATTCCTTTCTTGTTTATTTTTTTCCTTTCTTGGTTTGTTTTATTGGGACAAAATTATACTACCTAGTCCAGTGAATGTATCACTGTGTAATTCCACCGTCTAATCACCTGTCTTAGTCTGAGTGCTAGAATTCCTGGCTTGTATCACATTTTCCTACCATAGTTTGTTGGTTTATTTAATCTAGATACAGACTAGCAATTCTGAACTTCTCCAATAATATTGTCCACTAGACTGATGGCTCAGACTCTTCATGTACTATTTTCAAAGGTGTTCTAACATTTGACACAGTATATGAACATTTTCAAATACACTGAAGGGGTCTCTGATTCATTCCTCCCTGTATCCGATCCCTTTATTAATGATGACTTGACATTCTTACTATCTCTGTTCCCACCTATGTAATATTATCAAGCTTTTTGGGGAAATTTTACTTGAGGACTTTCTAATATTAAAAATTATCACTCGATTCTAGTCCTATAGGAAATATTTCCTATTATTTTCTAAATTTTCTACAGAATCTGAGAATTGTTTCATATGTGTGTTTGGTGTTAACTGTTCATGTGTAGAATCATAGAAACTCAGGAGGCTAAGACCTGAATATTTTAGTTCAATATTAGTCCAAACAGACAAAAATGTGAAAACTTATCTCCAATTATCTAGCAGGAAGCAGAAGGGGAGGATGTGGCTCAAGGAATAGCGTGCCATTAACCATGAGCCAAAAATACAATAGAGAGCATTAAACATTGAGTTCTAGCCCTAAAAATTGCATATACACATAAGACAACAAAAAAAGTAGTATGAACATCAATAATAAAGTAGAAAAGATCATGAGAAACGTTGTGTGAACATCTGAAAGTCAGAATCATTTGACAGAATTTTGATTCATGAGAAGTAAAAGTCACAGTATAATTTGAACAATCTCATTGAAGTCATTTGTGTTGAAACCTGGCTATTGGGTAATATGTGAAAGAGCAGACTGGATTACCTGAAATAGCAGACTTTGCCTGTAACTATACACCATCCCACTCTGCAAAAATCTAAAATCGTGCTTTTTAATTTAAGAGAGACTTTTTGGTCCACACAGGCTGGGGTCCTTATTTTGAGGTTTCAGACCAGTGCTTTTTTAAATAACCACTCCTCTTTTACTCCGCTTCCTTGGTACAGCTATACCTTACTAAGCTGGCACCAAGCCACTCCCTAGAATTGGGTAAGAGCATTTGGTGATGATCTTCCAACTTCTCTCTGTGGCTCTGGATAGCCAGACACTTGTAGCTAAGAAGGATTACTTTGATGTCCAGGTTGTCTCATGTCCATTACATGGAGATAAACATGTAATGGATATGTCAACCTGAGTTAGTTTCAAATTATGATCTTCAGATCTGAGCCACTATGCTCAGCCTAGTATTTCCAGTAAGTTACTTAATCTTTCTGACACTCAGTTTCTTCCTGTGTGAAAAGTGAAAAGAATTACTTTGTGGAACTTAGAATCCAGTGGGAGTTATGACTGGGTGAAGGAAATATAAGTGTTCAGGATGTGCAGACAGAGTCTGACACTCTCATAAAACTACTGGTATTTATATTGAAATTAATTCCAGGAATTGGAAACAAGAGGGATTTTTCTGTTCTTGTTTATTCTTTTATAGACATTGATGGAGCCACAGAAATTCAAGGAGAACAGGGAAACAAATGCAGCAGTTGTACTCTGTAGATATTATATTCACAATGAGCTATACTTGTGGACAGGGACAGGAGGGAAAATCAGAGAGAGAACAAAGTGATGAGATTGTCAAACAAGAAGTGAACTCATAAGCGACTTATAAAATGGTGATCTGTATGTACACTACCTTAACAAAAACCATTTGAAAAATCCAGGTTGATGATTCTCTCTGCCAATTTTTGTAAAGGCCCTTAAGAGTCAGGCCCACCTGGAGTTTTTGAAGGTCACATTATATGATAATTAATGTAGAGACAGAATCTCTTAAGAAATGTTATGAAAAATATTTCATTCTTAGTACCTCTTTCTCTTTGAGTGGCGATTCTATATGTTGTTGTCAAAGCTAAATTTTTACTTTTTGTTTGTAGTACTTGTCAGGTATTGAATCCTTCTTAAAGCTTTGTGACAAAGGTCTGCTATATCTTGGCATCCTGCCCCTAAATAAAATGGTATTTAATCTTTGAAATTAATGAACTTGAGTATGAGTTTTATTTATTGATTTAATTTGTCAGTGGTGGTGAACTCTGGGCCTGATTGGCATCCCTCAGCTCTTCAGCTCAAGACTAGTGCTCTACCACTTGAGCCACAGTAACACTTCTACCTTTTTCTGCTTAAGTGGAGCTGAGGAATCAAACCCAGGGTCTCGTGCATTCAAGGTAAACTGTCTACAACTGAGCCACCTTCTCAGCCCCTATGAGTGGTATGTTTGTGCATGGGTCTATCAAGCAAATCTATTGAGAAAATGTATTCATTTGCCACTAGACATATTCAAAATTATGAATATGAATTTGGGACTATATTTCTACCAGCTATTCTGCAAAGGCTTAATAAGAAGTTATGAGATCCAAAATTAAGTACCAAATTAATACATTAATACATGTGTAAGTGAAGTGAAAGACAGTGATCAGAGACCTATGCTGCCTCGAATTCTCAGCAGGCTGCACACTGTGACAACTTTGATTGTGCTGTGCCAAGCCCATAGTTCTTTTCCCTAGAGCACTGGCCCTGGTGGGGTTGGGGATGGGGGCTGTGTGGAGAGGGAGGAGGCCACAGGGGAGGCCGATCTTTGGTTGGGGCTGAGGGCGGTGGGGAGAGGATGGTGGGGAAGCCCTGATGGAGGCTGTGAACGGAGGAAGAGGCAGTTGGCCAACAGCTCATGCAGCAGCAGCCCTAAAGGCAGCTGGGTTCTGGGGAGTGTCTGTGAGGTGTGGAATTTGGGGTGGATTTGCTATTGCCTGTTTCCTTGGTGAGGAGAGGAAGAAGTCTCCAGTCGCACCCAAACATACAATGAAAAATGAGACAACTAATGGCTGAAGAATTTCAAGAACAAAGGCAGGGACTTATAGGTAACCTCTAGGGGCAGTGAGGGCATCAAGGCTGGGCCTGTGGTTGTCATGCATCTCTCGATGCCCTTGGAAGTGAGGGCCAGCTCTGCTGTGGGATAGGCCTCGCTCTTGCCATGAAGCAGGCACCAGGAATTGTCAGCACAGCCTCAGCCTGCTCCAAGGAGCTAGCCTGTTGTGGGTACTGTAGCCTGGGCAGCTGCTAGGAGGCTATACACAGCAGGGCAGAGGAAGCATGGCTGGTAGGCTCTGCTCCAGCCCAGCCAACCTCAGGGCCACTTAGGAAGTTCCAGCTCTGGATCAGGACCAGGCACTGCTCCCCAGACAAGTAGGGCCTCTGGGGACCTGTGCAGTTGCTGCCACGTGTGGGTTGTGAACCTCCTTAGAATGGCCAAGGAGTCTCAATGGAGAGGTGCATTTGCTTCTGTGCCTCTCCCATTATCTGGATTCCTGGCTCTCCTCCTTCCTCCTGCCATGTCCAACCACAGGAGTCAACTTCTACAAGCCACTGAGAGGCCATCCCGGAGACGCTCACAGGGCTTTCCAGGCTGCTTCACCATGCATGCAGGGCCATCACAGGTTGCCATCCTCCAGGCAAAGCATACCCCATTTCAGTTTGTCTACCCCTGCCTAGGAGACCATGAACTACATTCTTACACAGAAAACCAGGGGCACACAAGGCCATTCTACAGTTGAAGGCATCCTTTCCTTCCTCCTGTTCAGGTGTGGAGCAGCTGTAGAATTAACTGCAACATCATGTTTGATTATCTAAAAAGAAGAGGAAAAAAGCTTCATTGTCCCAGAAACAGCTGTCCCTGGGGTTCTCTGTGTACATTAGTCTTGTGCTTAGATAAGGATCCCCAAAGACCACCACGGAGCCAGTTCTCATGCGACCACATTAGAGTTATTTATTGCAAGCTCGAGCCTGGACTCACAACTGTCACCATTGCAGTGGGTAAGCGTTGACAGCCCCGACCCTTCAGTTAACTGGGTAATCTTATAACAATCTTATTGGCTAGCGAGTGAAGGCTGAGCAATAATGTGTGGAGGAGATGGGAAAAAAACAAATCGTTTAAATAGGGATACAGGTAGACCCATTGCAACAATGAGATGTACAAGTTCTTATGGAGAAAAACAAACATTACAACTTTGATGGGGGGGAGGAGGGAGGAGGATTCGATGGAGGGGCGGGGGGGAAGATGGGAAGGGATGGGAGGGGGAAACAAAGGAGGAGGCTACAATGCTTGATAAGAAATGTACTCATTATCTTGCCCATGTAATTGTAACCCCTCTGTACAGTATTTTCAAAATAAAAAAGGAAAAAAAATTAAAAATTAAAAAATCTGTAGCTTTAGGTACTTTCTGTCATCCGCTGATGGCTATTGCTAGGGGAGTTATGGGCAGAACGTTATTGTGACATTTCACGGTTTTCCAGGAACCTGAATTCTAACTTTCAGTAAAAGTCTACTTACAATGGGTACTTTCAGTAAAGGTCTTCACAATGGATAATTTCGGAGTATTCAGAGTCTAAGTCCAGAATGCCTGTACTTTGGCGAAGGCCTCTCACTAGGGGTGTGTGTGTGTGTGTGTGTGTGTGTGTGTGTGTGTGTGTGTGTGTGTGTGTGTGTGTGTGTGTGAGAGAGTCAGACACAGCTGAGGTTTGGGGTAAAATACTCCTTGCAATCAGCATTGAGTTTTAGTATCTATTGTTTGTCCCACCTCCCCAATTTTGAGTTCCAAAGTTGTCCTTCTAAATACTTTTATCCTTTGATCTTCTTGATATTCAGATTCCTAAGGTCAGCTTGTGAACTTCAAGATTTGCTTCATGAAGGTGATGCCTTTCTTCTAAATTTTATGAAGCCCTTTGCTCTCTTTAAATGCAGTTTGTGCTGTGTTAGTGGTTTTAGTTAGCCCAGACTGTGGTGTCTCAGGCTATGACTGTTAATTCTGAGATTAGTTTAGGCCAATATGAGATACTATACTTTCAGTATATCAGTGAAAGAAGTTCAGCATCTTTATTGAAACAATTTCTGGCTGTAAATACAAACAAAAATATCCAGTGATATAAATGTACAATCTGTTGTTTTAAGTTAAGTGTGCACCACTGTAGAAAAAAAATCTTTTTACTAACTAAAATGAGTATTTGTAATGGGAAAAAAACAAACGTTATAAATCTTAAAAATTGATCAAATGCCAAAAGAAAAAGAAAGACACTAATCAGGAAGGAAGTACAAATGTAAGTGTTTAATAAATAAATGAAATATTTGAGATTCATATCCAAATATGAAAGAAAATAAAGAGGAAAGTCACTAAGATCCTATCTTACACACTAGAATAGCTATCACCACTCAAATAAATAAACTGCTGGAGAGGTTGAAATAAATGAGGAACTAGATTTGGTTTTGTGGCATTGTAAACTAGTGCAACCCATAGGGATATCTTAAAGGAAGTTTACACAATACCAAAAAGACAGATATGTTGATGACCTTTACCGCAATTGGATACATATTGAAGGAATATAAATCAACATGAACATCCATGTTCATGGCAGCAATATTCATAGCAACCAAGCTGTGTAATCAACCTAGATGCACCAGAAAGAGGAAATGAAGAATATGTGCTATTCATAGCTATAAACATGTTCTGGTATATGAGAAGTGAATGTTTCTACTGTATCATTGCTAAATATTTTGAATATATAACTAATAGTACTTTCACTAGGTTTTGTGGCATTGTGTTTTTGCTTTAATGAGGAACGTCCATATTGATTTTCAGACCAGTTAAAATAGGTTGAAGATATCCTATAATATGTGGATATTATATCAAAATTTAAATATATCAATGAACACATAGAGGACCATCATATATAGTTTATAATTTGAAGCAATTTTAAGAAGGCAACAGTTGGGGAATACACAGACATGGAAAAATACAAAAAAATATGCAACTAATTACTGCTAATAGTAAAACATTTTCCTCAAGTTTTAACAAAAATATTAAAATAATAGTTAATAACATCAAATAAATATGCCATGATAGATAATTTACCATGGACATATACTTCCACATAATTTATTTTATTTGATAACAAATGGATTAGAAGAAAGTGTAATTACATGTCTGAAGATGCTAACACTTTCAAGTGTCATTGATTGAATCCAGCAAAGGAAAGTAACAGAGAAGTAGAGAGTAAGAACAACCTGGGCTATGGATAAAGATACCCAGTAGAACTTTGTGAGGAAAGAATTTGCTCCATTTTCCTGATCAAAATAGAGCTAGGACAGCTAAATTTTGACAAAACACTTGTAATGTAGAGTAGTGGAGTTACTAATTTAGGTAGTAATTTATTACTTTTATTCCCTAATCTTATGATGTGATTCCCAAATGATGTGAGTGATCCTAGATTTTCTTTCTTTCTTTTTTTTTTTTGGTCCCATCGTGGGGCCTGAACTCTGGGCCTGGGCGCTGTCGCTCAGCTCTTCAGCTCAAGGATAGCTTTCTACCACTTGAGCCACAGCACCATTTCCAGCTTTTTTCTTTTTGCTTATGTGGTGCTGAGGAATCGAACTCAGGGCCTCAGGCATGCAAGACAAGCGCTCTACCACTGAGCCACCTTCCCAGCCCCCTGATCCTAGATTTTCTGAGCCCTTTTTTTCACCCAAAGTTTCTAATTCCTCACCCTGCCAATGGTTTTTCTGCTACTCTGATTTTTCTTTGTTTCTGAACTAAAATCCTGTAACCTTTTGGTTCATGAGAAAGAGCAGGAGAAATATGAGCATGGCTTGGAGTCTGAGCTAACATCCACTCCAGCTTGGAGGATCTGGTAAAGGACTTCAACCTGGATCTCAGAATCAGATATTAATTGGCCTCTTTGGAAATGAAAAAACTCACTCCCTCAGGCAGAACCTGTCATTCCTTGACTTTCTCTGAAGAGATTTGATACTAGGGCACAATTCAGAGAATGAGCTTTCCCATTGTCAGAAGGAACAGGTTGAAAACTAAAAGTGGCCTCAGGTCCCAAAGGGCCAGTCAGAAGCCAAGAGATCACACTTTCCTCCTCATCAGGGACCTTCTGGTAGGAATAGAGTCTGAGAAAAATCTAAGATGGAGATAAACTGAGTCTGGGCCTAACGAGGTCCCAAAAGAATGACCTTCTCTTTGACTACAAGGGAGTTGTGTAGTGAAACATGACAACTTCCTTCATATAAGAAAATTCACTAGGTAAGTTATCTCACTGCCACTTTGCAGGAGGTCAGTTTCCCCAAAGGAGAAGTTGTTAAATGTTGTGATTGCCAGTTTGCTGTCTAGGCTGTTGTCTCTCTCACCCCTTCTCATGTCAGGAATGCATTGCTTTTTTCAGGCACTCAACTACTTGTCCGGACTCCTAGGCAGGAATACTGTAGGCTATTCTTTGGCTAACCTCTTGCATTTGAGGTAGAATAGGCCCAGGCTATGCTCATGCCAAGAGGTAGATGCAAGAAGTGAACATAATCTCAGATTTGTACAGAACAACAATCATATTGAAAAATTAAATTAAATTAATAGTTGAGTAATTTAGGGCTCATAGCCACAAAATTTAGGTAATTATTAGTAATACATCTAGAATGATGGATTAGGAAGAGAACAGTGAAGTAGGTTCAGGATACAATGGAAAAGTCACACCATAGCCATAACAGGAGATGAGAGTATGAAGGAACTATTGGCATAGGTCCATTTACTATCTTAGGAGTGACCTTGGATAGGAGGCTTTTAGAATAATATCTAAAAGAGAGGGACTTGCTGGGCACTGGTGGCTCACACCTGTAATCCTAGCTACCCGAGAGGCTGGGATCTGAGTATTATGATTCAAAGCAAGCCCAGGCAGAAAAAGCCAGAAGTGGTGCTTTGCTTCAAGTGGTAGAGCACGAGCCTTGAGCTCAGGGACAATGCCTAGGCCCTGAGTGCAAGCCTTAGGATCAGCAAAACAACAAGAAACAATAATGATTAAACAAATAAAAGAAGGACTTAAAGATATGCGATGGAATGATGATCATGTGTAAATGTTTAGGGAACATGAAAGGAGACAAAATTTGGAGCAAAATGATATCTATTTTTTACTAATCAAGGATGTAAAACAAATGCCACATTCCTCTTCTCAAAAACTTCCAAACTTGGGCTGGGAATGTGATTCAGTGGTAGAGTGCTTGCCTTGCATGCATGAGGCTGTGGTTCGATTCTTCAGTGCCACATGAGCAGAAAAAGCCAGAAGTGCAGCTATGGCTCGAGTGGTAGAGAACTACCCTTGAATTGAAGAGGTGAGGGACAGTGCTCAGGCCCAAAGTTCAGGCCTCTTTTACAGCCTAAATAAAAACAAAAAATAAAACAAAAGAAAAAGCTTCCAAACTTATCTTTTCTCAGAATTGAAGAGAGGGTCCTTTTACAGAAATTCTCCTTATCTAGCTCAAGGTCATCAGAACTTCAGTATAATTTTCCTGTTGAGATGTAATGCACCTAACTCTACTGAACCTAATCATGGCTAGGAAACGACATCAATATGTTTGTTGTATTTTTCCTTATAAATATATAATACTGTCAGTTATTATATAAGATAATTATAATATAATTTATTATACATAATATAATATATTATATAATAAATATTATAATATAGAATATATTATACCTTATATAATATACTAAATATATTATAACATGTATTATGTATTAACAGACTTACTAATTTTAGATGTAGGAACAGGCAACATATTGAAAGAAAAATGTTTGAATCTCTGAGTTATTTCTCTACCACAGGACAATACCAGGTTTCATTCTTATTACCCAAAGAGCAGCATAGGAAAGCAATGCCCATCGATGTGGTTCTCTGGATTTTGGAAATTGGGATCATATATATATATATATATATATATATATATATATATATATATATATATATGTATATATATACATATATATATATATATGAAATATCGTTTAATAATAGTGAATATGTAAAATTATAACAACAGATAAATAAGTGACCCAGTCACTTTCATGTATAAGAATTTCTTTTCTATGCTCCTATTCACCTACACAGAGAGTACATGAGTTGCCCTTGAATTGTCCTGGAATTTCTTTATCAGAATACTGTAGCTTCATATCCTTTGTTCCCTAAGTAGCCAGATGTTATGTATTCAGTAACAAAACTGTTACAGGCAAAAGTATCCACCCTGACACACAGAGGAACTTGGATTTCAGAAATGCCACAAATAAGTGGGAGGTACAGCAGTACTTTTCAAAATTGAATAGATTACATATTTATTAGAAAGCTTGTAAGAAAAACCTTCAGTGTAGGATGATACCCTTGAAGAAAACTACAGTTTAAATTACATATAGCCGTGTGCTGCAATAAGAATAAAATAAGAGTAAAAAAATAAATTACATATGACATCAAATTACAAAGTTCCAGGGCATTTCCCTACTCTTGAGAACTAGAGTAATCCATACTAAAATTAAATAAATGAAAAGACGAATGTTTTATACCAAATTTCAAAACATACTATATGTTATACAAAGGAAATGCAATAAGCATGCATTTTACAGTCTAGTAACATCATATGGTATGAAGAATCTGATTAACTGATTCCTACAAATCAATTCAATGCAGTTAAATCATCCGATATCCCAACTGTCAACTTAGCAGGATACTTTCAATCTATGGTGTCTATTTTGCATATTATCCAGCCCTATCCATCCCACAATGGCAGAAGGCTCTTCCTGAGAAAGTTCAGAGACCCGTCTACTGTGAGTGCTCAATGTAAACCTTTTCCCATTCTCTTTCATTTGGGCATGTGATATACTGACTATCTGTTAACTTGCCAAAGGTACAATTTGGACAGGCTTCCAGTAATGATATTTTAGCTCTCAGAAAAAAAGGGAAATTGAGGACAGAGGGAAAATCTACCAGATCCCTGAAAGGTTTCTATCATTGTGCTAAACCTGTAGCTTTCTACTGACACTTGAACAAACTACAGTAATTGAAATTCCAACCACATGTCCAAAAAGTGGCTTTCTAAATATTGGCCTATTTTCACTTTGGTAAATCAAGACAAACTATTGTGGCCCCGTTTTACTTAAACTATCAGCTATGGTTGGCCCGAAGGATAGGTGAACTTACCAATTTCTTAAATATTAGGTCATCACACAATCACTTCATAGCCCTTAAACATTAAAAATACCTACCTATATAAGTCTGCATTACAAACTTATTACTGTTTTTCTTCGTCATGTTTTACATATTTGTGTATCCCAGGGCCACCTCTGTAATTTTCCTTCTCATGGTTGTTACCACTGAGTACAGTAATTATTTCTGTATTTTTTTCCATCTCTGTTTTCTTTAATTCAAGTCCTTAATAGCATCCTGTCTACTGACAACTCCTAACGACTGATTTTAGCAAACTCAAAAGATCCCAAAGTGAGCTTTGATCTCTATCTACAAACCAATCCCTCATTACTATTTGATTAAGTGATGACTCTTCCAGCTGTCTTCTCAAAATACCTTGGAGTCATTTCAGTCTTATATACTTTTTCACACCTCATATTTAATCTATGACCAGGTTTTGACAAATTAACTCACTGTATATTTTAGGAACCATATATATATGGTATATGAGTGTTAGTACTATGACTAAAATTTGGGGCCTAGGTTCTTTTATTTTTATTTTTTTTGAGGGGGGGGTCCGGTCGTGGGGCCTGAACTCTGGGCATGGGTTCTGTCCCTCAGCTCTTCAGCTCGAGGATAGTGCTCTACCACTTGAGCCACAGCACCACTTTCAACTTTTTTCTTTTTGCTTATGTGGTGCTGAGGAATTGAACCTAGGACCTCATGCATTCAAGGCAAGCGCTCTACCACTGAGCCACCTTCCCAGCCCCTTACTTTTCTTTTTGTGTCAGTCTTTTTTTTTTTTCGATCTCTTTTTTTTTTAATTTAATTTAATTTAATTTGTGAACATACTGTACAGAGGGGTTACAATTACATGGGCAGGATAATGCGTACAATTTTTACCAAGCATTGCAGCCTCCTCCTTTGGTTTACCCTTCACATCCCTTCCCAGCCTCCCCCCTCCCCCCCAATCCCAATCCTTCTCCTTTCCCCCTCCCCCCCGCACCGACGTTGTAAAGCTCGTTTTGTACATGATAACTTGTACTTCTCATTATTGCAAAAGGTCCACCTGTATCCTTAAACAAGTGGTTTTTCCCCCATCTCCTCCACAAGTTATACTGACATCAAATATAGTGAAAGCAGGAGTTATACTGTGGAGGAGGGACATACAAAGCAACAAAGAGATAATCTTATAAATGCGTTAGAAACACATGCATGAAAAAAAAACATTAAAATACATATCTAAGGGTTCATTTTCCTGACATCACATTATCTGACCTTTTCTGCTTGAGTCATACATATACTAGATATTGCAAATAAGGGAAACCATAGGACCTATGTTTCTTTGGGCCTGGCTTACTTCACTTAATATAATTTTTTCCAAGTTTTTCCATTTCCTAACAAATGGGGCAATGTCATTCTTTCTGATGGAGGCATAGAATTCCATTGTGTATATATACCACATTTTCTTGATCCATTCATCTACTGAGGGGCATCTGGGTTGGTTCCATATCTTAGCTATGGTAAATAATACTGCAATAAACATTGTTGTGCTGGTAGCTTTAGTGTGGTCTTGTGTGTAAACATTTGGGTAAATGCCCAAAAGTGGGATTGCTGAGTCATAGGGGAGTTCTATGTGAAGTCTTTTATTTGGTATAAAGATCACCTACCATGTCATTACCCACACCCTTTTCATTTAAAAATATGTATATTCTTTAGCAATGTTATTGCCATTATAACCATAACTAGGAAGATAATGTGGGTTCATCTGCTCCATACATCTTGAAAGGTAATGAATGCGAAACTTACAGAATATCCTCAGATATGCCTGGTGGAATCCTGGATTTGAATTATGGGTCTACAGCTGCTCCGTATTAGGTACTTGGGAAATTTGTTTGGCCTTGTTGCCTACTTCTGTTTTTAATGAAATACTTACTTCATTTCCTAAGTGGAAGAACTGTCATGAGCACTAAAATTACCCTAATGCAGGTGCAGTGCTTGAATTGGTGTCTGCACATTGTGTAGTAGGTCCCAAAGAAGTCAGCTTCCATCAACATTGTCACAGCATCCGTTCTGAAGGTCTTAAGAAATATATACCCAACTGATGTTAATATCTGTGAAAACTTATCTTTACAAAAAAAGGTCTTTTCTTCATATGAAACAATTAAAGTAATGTTGGGGCTGTCCTGTGGCTTTTAGTCTGAAGGAGTTTTGCCTAAATTTTATTCTTACTCTATTAGTGGTAGCAGTAGCATTCTTTAGTGCTACCCTTCATTTTTCTAGTTCTGTGTTCCATTTGGAATACTATTGTAACTTAGTTTATAATCTTTGTTATTAGAATAAATAAACTACAACTGCTGAAATTTTAAATAAAGAGACAATTTTAGGTGTGCATTACATTTTATGTGATTAATACTTTCCTGAAATTATTCCTTTTAGGTCATATATCCCTAACAAACTATTTTTTAAGATTTCATATATGATTTATAGATTTATTATATGATTCTTATATGATTTCTTAGAGATCCGTAAATAAAACATCTCAGAACAGGAAAAAAGTAGGTAAGAAGTCATAAAAAAAATATTATGGTGTCTTAATGGCTAAGTGTAAAGAACAGGAAACAAAACAGTTGGAAGATTCATTTGCTCTTTTTTCAATTCTCTCACCCTTCATTGTAGAAACTTTCTCACTTGAAGTTCCAAGTCGTCTGGACTTTTCAAGCTTCGTCTCAGTGACAGAAGTGATGGGATTAGGACATGTGCTCCTATGACTGGCTTTTAGGAAGTTCACAATAAAGCAATACCAGTACATATAAAGAAACTTTTGTGAGTGATGTGTATTGACTTCCTCAATTGCCAAAATTAAATTCATATGTCAAAACATCAAATTACTTACATTATAATATATGCAGTTCAACTGGCATTACTAACACTTCCATAAATCAAATGCAAACTAAAAGCTCTATATCAAAATCCAACATCTAAGGCAGTGTTGGAAACATGAGAAGAAACACAATAAATCTAATGGAGTGAGAACTTTAACACTGGCAATGAGCAATGATAGCTGAATTTTTAACCAAGCTTGGAAAGTTCAGGTGTCCACTAATGATGTGATTAGAGTTGCGGAGTTGACCTTGGTATTAAGATTAGAGGTAAAATTCAAAGGCAGCTAAGGTTGGTGCAGTATTATAGCTCGATACAGTGCGACCTCCCCTGATAATGGTAAAGCAGAGAGTAGAAGTAAAGTCAGTAAAATGTATAGGAATGATTTTCCACTGAGAATAATTGCAGGGGGTGATCATCACTCTTGCATTGAAAATGTACAGCCCATCATTCTATTTTAAATCTAGAGTATTTCTGATCTGAAGACAATTATAACACACCAATGTGCTATAAGTGTTGAGCACTTTAGGAGGTGTGTATTACTGTAATATATGTAAAATCTTTAGAGGTATGGAGTGGCCAGACCCTCAAACCTCATTCTGTGTTGTTAAGTTTCATGGAGAAATGTTCATAATTATGCAATTCACACTCATCTGTCTGAATCAGGCAACTGAGATAAGACATTTTGGTCATCACTCCAGTGACAAGGTTTGTGACCTATGAAATAAATAACATTATTTCACAATGTATATGTGTTTCTGAAAATTTATGCAATACCAAATACCAAATGTACAAAAAGGACAATTGTCCATCTCTTATATTATCAGAAGTAAAGATAAACCTTAATTATACTTTCTTTTTAGAGGGTCACAGAATGACTGCTTATGTTTGGTTTCTTTCCAGGTGTTCCTATACATTTGTGAATCTTCTCTGAGGAAGTGTTTTCCATAGTTTGTTTTGAGGTGTTCAGAATATCAGTACTGTCACTAACCACAACCATGGAACAGCAAAGATGATGGGATACCTGGCCAAAGAACTGAGAAATCACAGGAAGTGATAGGAAAGAAGATACCATAAGACCCAAATCTCATTGCCAGCTTCTGGATCCCCAAATCCTGTTTAAAATGCTTTATATTCATTCTACTACAGGAGTGGGGTAATGAGTGGCTACAGGTATGTCCACAAACTGGGGCATCAATCTAGTTTGTGGTTACAACTATTAACTGAGTTATTGTTTGTATACATAGTGACAATTGAATCCCTTATTTTTAAGGAGCAGAAGGGAGCAATAGTCATTACAACCATAGCACAGACATCCATCTTGTCTCCAAAGTCTTAAACTTTTAGTGTCCAACAGCTCTAACTTAAATACTTTTGAGGTAATAACCCATACCACTCTCTTCCCTTAACTGTTTGACCTTTCCAGAGCACAGCTCTCAGCCTTTTGATTGTCGTTTGAGATGGCTTCCCAACATATCCCTTTCCAGGTATAACAGTTTTACTCTAGAATCCCTCACAAGTACTATTACAGATGGGTCATTTTGAAAGGGATATTTTTTTCTAGGGTAGGTTCACTTTTTTAAATTTTATTTTATTTAAATGTACTGTACAGAGTGGTTACAGTTACATGAGTAAGGTACATTCCTTGATGAATATTGTTACCCACTCCATTGTTGTTCTCCTATCCTTTCCCACCCCACCCCAACTCTACCCGCCCCCACCCCAAAGTTGTAAATTTCATTGCCGGTATATTGTCTTGTGAAAATCATTGTTGCAATTGGTCACATCTTTCATCATTATGTTATTTCCCTTTCCTTCTCCAAATCAAATAAGGTATAAAAAAGATGGAAGGTACCAGAATCAAGACAGATATCCAGGGATAAATCAAAGACAAATGAAATAAAATAAGATCTAGTTACACTTCTTTACCAACATCAAGGTTGATATCTGAAAAAAAAAAGTAATTGTTGTTTCCGTGTCTTGGAGTTCATTTCAATTAGCATCATTTTGTATTGTCAAATGTACATAGCTCTGGAGCCAGCAATCCCACTCATGGGCATTTCTCGAAATTATCTCTAGATAGCTAATGGATGAAAAATGGAATTGAAAATAGCAAAGGAAAACAAATCAACATTCAGGTATTATGATTTTATAATTCTAATATGAAAGAAATGAAGCTTTTGTTTAATGAAGAAGAAAGTTTAGCCTGTAATTTCCATGCAAGGCATCAGTTGTAATGAGTCTAAAGTCTTTTCCTCAAAGATATCCAAGAGTAATATACTCATCCTCTGAAGAGTAAATAAGTAATTATTTTAATTAGCTTTGCTTAATATCAATTTACATGTAGAAAATAAGTTAAAATATCTTCTCTCAGGCTGGGAAGGTGGCTCAGTGGTAGTGTTTGCATGCAAGAGGCCCTGGGTTCGATTCTTCAGTACCACATAAGCAAAAAGAAAAAAGCCGGAAGTGGTGCTGTGGCTCAAGTGGCAGAGCGCTAAACTTGAGCTGAAGAGCTGAAGGACAGCGCTCATGCCCATAGTTCATGCCCCATGGCCGGACTCCAAAAAATAAAACACTAAAACTACCAGCACAAGTATGTTTTTTGCATCATTATACCATATCTAAGATATGGAACCAGTCCAGATGCCCCTCAAAAGATGAATGGATCAGGAAAATATGTTACATATATACACAATAGAATTTCATGCTTCTTTGAGAAAGAATGACATAGCCCCTTTCTTAAGAAAATGGAAAGACTTGGAAAAAAATCATTATGTGAAGGAAGCCAGACTCAAAGAAACATGGGCTCTATGGTTTCCCTCATTTTTATTAATTAATATATGCTTAGGATAGTCCTGGCAGATAGGTTCATTTTTTACACTCTTAATATTCGCTGTGTGTGTGTGTGTGTGTGTGTGTGTGTGCAGTAATGAAACTGACACGGAGCCTCAAAATCTTGCTTGTTTTTTTTTCACTCATGACTGACTGAATTGTACTATTTCAACCAAGGTTTCAGTCTGTGTTTGATTGAACAATTGCACATAAATGTCTCGTGGATTGCTACCCCAGCCATCTGTGAACCATGGTCTTCCAATCTCAGCCTCATGAGATGAGATACTGGCATCTAGCTCTATTGCCAAGTGTCATTTCTTCGTTTTATTTTGTTTCGTTTTCATTGTTTTTGTGCATCCAAAATCTGTATGGAAAACAAATCATTTATAATCAGGACTATTCACATAAAATGTGTGTTGTTTAAAGATTACCTTAATAATGTAATCCCTTTGCATCTACATTATGTGATTTGATTTTTTTGGACTCTATTGTTGCAGTCAAGTCACTTATATAATTTGAATCTTCTTGTCATGGTTTTATAGGGTGTTAGGTGTTTAAAAACAGAATTTATCAAGTTTAACTCTACACTACTGAAGCAGGACCTTTATTAATAATGTCCTGTAAATCATAAGTTTATCACTACTTGAGGCACATTATGGGCACAAATAGTTTCCTATAATACCTACACATATTTTAGACCTCAATGCCATGCAGTGCACACTTCTGCCAAATATGCAAGGGCATCCTTTGTGATTCTCCATGGACTTTCACTGTTCTTCTCTCTACTCTCCAGTGCTAAGTCCTGTGATGGTCATGTTGATTTTCTCCCCTGTTACATTCATCATTGCATCTTGGGAACTACTGGTGTGCATTACTGTACTTCTATCCATTCTCCTTGTGCTTCGGCTTGTACCTATCTCACCTCGAAGGGCTAAGAATTGGGGATATTTGCTTTACTCTTTATCTCAGACATCTATCTTTACTTTCTAGAAATACATTCATTGAATTCCTTCTGTAAAGTCTAATGCCTTGAAAATTATTACTGTATTCTCATGGCTTTGTTATTTGGCATAAGGGAAGAACATAGATCAGTACTGTAACTTAGGTAAAAGATTATTGCAATCATGCTTCAATAGATATTGTTCATTGGATAATGCTTACTTCAAGGTCTGCCTGCCTGCTTACTTTTCACTGTTTTGGTTATTTTTTAATGTAGTCTTTTCTTCTGGAAAATATTTATGGGCCTAGTGAAGATCAATTCCTACTGTAACTATTCATTAATTTTATTCCAACCTCATTTCACAGATCCCTCTGAGTTTCTTCAGGATCTGTATAGTGCTTCACATTTTTAGATATGTTTTAACATCGATGAATCCAATGATGAAGACACATTCCTTAAGTCACCATTTTTATGACTGAAAAGAAACCATACTGCAATCTCACTATATGGCAATTTTCTGGTTTTAAATTCTTTTAGATTAAAATTAATGCTGGACAACAAATATTCCGTGTACAATTTTATATTTTCCTAATTATTTTAGTATACTTCACAATATTATATAAAGTTAAAACATTATCACTTACTTAGTTTTAGGATTTCTAAAACGGTCAGAGTAAAAGTTCCATTCATTCACAATTTTAAGATAATAAAGTGTCCATTATGACCAAGTGAGATATTTTAAAATTTGTATTTGTAGTCCTTAAAGGTTGTGCTGGGGAATCCAGTCCAGTGCTTCATATTTCTTAGTCTACTGTGGGCCTCTGAGCCTGATGTGACCTGTGGTTTTATTTTCACTCAACAGAAATAAAGAAAAATTTCACTAGGAAAGAATTATTACTTGCTTACTTTCTCCAATATCTCTCACATACATAAAAGTAATATAATTCTACACTGACTGAAAATGACGTTCCTATTTGAATAATTATTTTTTGTAGCCCCACTCTTCACTAAGTCATGTCCCTTTCCTATCTCCCCTTCCCATAAAACTTGACTGGATCCACTGGAAACCCACTTCCAGTCAGCCTCGTCCTTAAAAAGCCCAACCTTAACTAACCTACCCCCTGGTAGTACTGCTATAAACTTTCAAAGGCCTGACTGCAACCAGAATCCTTCCTGAAAGTCCTCCTCTGCTACAGGGAAAGCCTTCTTCCACTCCACCCCTTCCTGGAATCCCTTCTCTGCACCACCAGAAACCAGGACACATCCATATCTCCTCCTATGATCTGCCTTGCTGCACCAAGAACCCCGCCTACATTGTTCTCCTCCTTCTAATATTAACTTCATCCACCAGATACCCTGTCCATAACTACTCTATTCCCTCATAGTCCAATTGCTCCCATATTCTATTACCTCCAAATTCCTCCCATCCCTTTCATACCCCACTCCCAACCAAACTTCTCCCTCGACCCCTCCTGGTTTCATCAGAATCTCCATCCATAACTAGTCTAAGTGGCCTAACGTTTCAAATCCAGCCCTGAACCTACCTCTTCCCACAATTACCTTCATGCTACACCAAAAACCCTCCACCTCTCTATAACTACCCTTGTAGCCCCACCTTATTTGACCAGAAGCTTCTCACACAGCCCATCTCCTGCTTGGAAAGCCAACCCTGCTCCACCGTAGGCCTCTCTACCTCCCATATCTACTCTCTCAATGGCTGCATTGTTCCCGTGATGAATCCTCCCCTTATTGGCTCCTCCCACAGATCCACACCCTACTCATCCCTGACCATAATTACTCTACAACTTTGTAGACCTTCCACTCATTCTCAAAGTCCCTCTTCCAATTAACCCCATGGCTCCAAGCCTTGACCTGCTCTAGAAAACCCCCAATAGACAACTCTCAACACAATATCCCATCTCTCGACACCCACATTGCTCCACTGCAAACCACTGCATCTGTTTGCCTCCCTCTGGAAGATTCACCAGGCTCCACTGTAAATCCCTGTCCCTTCATAGTCTCTTTTTGAAGGTTGCCTTGCCCCACTGGAAACCCTGTCCAAAGTTTAATGTCCTGCCTTGAAACACTGAAATCCCCACCCAGCCTTACTCCTATTTTCAAAGTGGTAACTGGCTACACCAGAAACTCTGTCCTAACTGGTCTAGTCTACTGGAAACTATCCTTGCTCTCACAAAGCTCTCGTCCTAAAAAATTCCTCCATACATTGTTACTACATCCTGCTCTGCCAGAAACCCCACCTCCACCCTAACACACTTCCCAAAGGCCTGCCATTCTCCACCAGAAACCCCGCCCCTTACTAGCCCACTTCTTCCTAGCACCACTCTGCCCTCTCACAGACCTTGAAAAGCCTCTCCCTCATAGCTCCGCATTCCTGCACCAGAATCTCCAACCTTTGTCAGCCTCTTGCCTTCATTATCCTCCCTGCCTTATGGGAAACCTCACCCTACATATCCTACCAGGGCTCACAGTGCTACACCACAACCCCTCCTCTAACTAACCTCCTCCTCTGTAGCCTTGTTCTTCCTTTTCAAAGCTCTGCCCCAAACAGCCTCTTCCCCAGTGACCCTGCCTTCTTCCACTGAAAACCCATCTACCTGCTAGTCTCCATCCTAAAGTCCCACCTACTCCACAAGAGACCCTGCTCCTAACAAATCTAGTCTTTCTTGTCCCCTCCCTGCAGTCTCAAAACCCTACACAGACTGGCTTTCACGCTCAAAGCCCCGACCTGCTTTACCACAGAGGCTGTACCAATACCAACTCCTCCCTTGAACCAGACAGCGCTCCACCAGAAACCCCACACCACTTATTCCTTGAAGTTCCCATCTAGGAACTTTTATTACAAATGTGATTTTATAATGGTCACAGAATTCATACTAGTCAATATGATAAGAAAGCAGTACTGACAAAAGACAACAAAAATTAGATAGCTATTAGATGCTTTAGTCTAGTTTGGGGTTCTGTTAACAGGCAGATTCACATTGTGTGAAAATGTGTGAAGATGATTCCTCTAACTGGAAAGCATTCTTTGAAGTATCAGTAAGGTTTCATGAGTGATCATTTTATGTCTAGAATTTTCGTCTACATTTGTGTCCATTAACTTAAAACTATACGTTATTTTAAATCTTCTGGTTTGGTTGAGGAAAGAGTATTAAGATGTAAAAAGATGACTTTCAAATTATCTCTCTAATGAATAATTTTGGACTTGCTTACTTTACTATGTACCAGAGTTTTTAGTAACAGAAATTCTCTACCAGAATTCCCTTTGAATTTCCTCCTTCCACTAAAGTGCCTTTTGGAAAAGAATGAAGTGAGATTATACAGGTAGAATGCCAGAAATAAAAACGTATTTGAGATCATAACAAAATCATGATGAAGACCCTACACAATGTGGTTTAAATTTTCTAATGAAAGGAACTTAAGCATATTTAACTGCAGACTTTCTGAAGTCTAGGAGACAAAAATATAAGAAATGCCCTCCTATACCACGGTTCTGAAAACAAAACAAAACCAAGGAAGGACAACATAATGAGACAGAAGGGAATGAGGAACTTGAACATGTGATATAGAATGTAAAAATACACTGAATCAGGTAAAAATAATTTTGGACACAATGCCTTGTTGTTCAATATATTTCATTGTATATATTGTTCTTTGTTAACCTGTGACTTAATATAGATCTCAGCAGGGATCTGCCAAGGTAATTGTGTAGTTAGTCAATTTCATCATTGCAAGATCATCAGGATGATAAACTCCCACACACGTTAACATACCTGCAACAGCACTAGACATACATTCCTATTGGTCCAACAGTGTAAGGCAGACGTGTATTTAACCCAAGCTTTGTATGTGGTATGCTATGTTTTTTTTCAGGCTTGATACAAAATGTCTCTGCCCAGAATTAAACGAAGGCATTTATAGCAAAAATGATTTAGGGTCATTGTTAACATCTAACGCATGCTGAGGTTTTTGTTTATACCTCTCCTTTTCCCTTTCTTTCTTTCTCCCTTTCTTTCTTCCTCTCTATCTTTCTTTTCTTCCTTCCTTCCTTCCTTCCTTCCTTCCTTCCTTCCTTCCTTCCTTCCTTCCTTCCCTCCTTCCTTCTTTTCTTTCTTTCTTTCTTTCTTTCTTTCTTTCTTTCTTTCTTTCTTTCTTTCTTTCTTTCTTTCTTTCTTTCTTTCTTTCTTTCTTTCTTTCTTTCTTTCTTTCTTTCTTCCCTTTTCTTTCCTCTTTTAGGAAATGAGTATGAATTTAGATATTTTGTTTGCTGAACAAGTATTCTACCATTAGAATAATCCTTTTTCGATTTATTTACTTTGCTCATAGGTTATCCATTTTGCTTAAGGCCGAACACAAGCTAAGTTCCTCACCTCTGTCTGCCAAGTAGCGGGGATCACAAATGCATTCCAACATGCAAACCTTTAGGATGATATGAGACTCTTATTACTTTCCTTGCACACTGGTTCTGATCTGTGATCCTCTCAAATTCTACCTCTTCAATTAGTGATGTGAGTTCCAGTTGCCTGCCCTCAGTATAGATCGTCTAAATGAATTATTGAAGGCAATTTCACTTTAATCAGTTTTTTGCCAGTCCAGGGGCTGTTATAGTTATATTTCTAGACAAATTTTGTGTATATATGCACATTAGCTTTAAAATATTACTTTTCCCCCCTTTTTTCCTTTTTAATTTTCTTGGTCAAGGGGCTTGAATTCTAGGTCTGGGCACTGTCCCTGGCTCTTCAGATCAAAGCTAGCATGTTACCACTTGAGCCACAGTGCTACTTCTGGTTTTCTGGTGGTTAATTTGAAGTAAGAGTGTCATGGATTTCCTGCCATGGCTAGCTTTGAACTACTATCCTCAGATCTCAGCTCCTGAGTAGCTAGGATTACAGGCATGAGCCACTGGCACCCAGCTAAAAATGTTACTTATTTTAAGTTCTGTGATTTAGTTGAGGGAGTAACGTAAGTGTGTAGAAAGAACTTTCAAGTTACCTCTCTAAGTAATTTCAGAGTTTCATTTTCATATTTATTGCAGTTATTAATAACAGAAACTCCCAAAGTAACAGAATAATCTTTCATTTTCTCCTTCCTACAGGTACTATTGGAAGAGAATGAGTGAGATCTTCGACAATATGTACTTGAAATTATAAAAAAAATTATATTGATGATACATAAAGAGCCAGATAACACAACGTACATTGCATTTTCTAAAGAAAGGAATGTCATGAAAGTATATTTGTTGACAGGCTTTTCACGTGTAAAACAAAGAAAAATTAATATCATAAAAAAGCTGAACGGGATCAGCAACCATGTAAGTGTGATACAGCATTGGAGACTTTAAGAGATGAACTGGTTCAGGTAAAGTAATACTTTGGAAAAGTTATCTGTTCACTAAATTTATTCATTATTAAATTTTTTTATTTTTATTTACCTGTCACTGAATATATAAATGCATACATGTGTGTGCAATATATATATATATATATATATATATATATATAAACACACACACACACACACACACACACACACACACATATATATATATATATATATATATATATATATATATATATATATATATCAGCAGTATCTGTCCAGTGATCTGTATGGTTATGTATGTTTAGGTAATTTCATCATGTCAAGTCCATCAAAAAGGTGGACTTCCATAAACCTTAACAACCCTGCAACAGCACTGCACATGCAAACTTAAGTGTTCACCATTGTAAGCTAGACCTGTGTTTTACCAAAGCTTTATATATATGGTGTTATTTTTTCATTTAGTCTTGACACAAAATGTGTGTGCTCCTAGAAATAAATGATGGCATTTATAACTACAGTAATTTATTGTAAATCTTTACATTGAACACATGCTCAGTATGAATTGTTCTTTCTTTCCTTGTCTTATTTTATCTTTAGGAAGTTGATTTGAGTTTTGATGTTGTGTTTGCCAGATAAGTATTCCACCACTGGAGTCACTCCACCAATCCTTTCTAGTTTAAGTTACTTTACTCATAGGGTAGCAATTTTTGCACCCAGCCCAAAAAGCAGGGATCATGATTGCATTCCAATATCCCTACCTAGTAAGTTGATATGGGTGATACTTTCCTTCCTAGACTGATTCAGAACTGTGATCCTCTCAAATTCTACCACTTTAGTTAATTGTGTGAGCTCAAGTTCTCCCTACTTCTAGAAGATAGAACAGACATAAATGATTATAGGTAATTTGAGTGAATCATTGGCTAATATAAGTGATTTGATATTAAAGTGTAGGGTAAGTTTGAAAGTATAATCGCAGTAGTCAGATATTTTGCTAAGTAATTTTGTTTCACATTAATAACACATCTTGACCAGAATTAAGGACTTACTTTTGCTGTCTGTCAACTTGTATGTCATTTGGTAAAATAAACTTCATGTCTTCCATGTGGGATAAAGAACTTTGAATGGTCTGATGTGCTGGTTCACATCTATAATCATGGTTAGCAATCAGAAATCAATAGATCACAATTTGAACATAGACTAACCAAAAATTTAAGAAGTCCCAATCTCAACAAAGTAGTGGATCATGTTGAATCATGCCATTAATCTCAGCACCACAAGAAGCTAAGTGTCTGCCTTGTAACTGTGTCACTTGAGTAACTGGGACTCTTGGAGGCAGTCACCTCTACTGATGCAGAATCTGGGCTGAGATTTAGCAAGAGGAGGGAGGAGTCTGCCCCACTTTCCCAGGGTGGACCTCACAGAATGCAGTGAGCATGCTTGCTTTCCTCCTCCAAACGGCTTGAGATGCCATGCTTCTGAGTGTTCATTATTTGATTCCAGTGACCTGTGGTAGAAGTATAAGGAAACATTAATATGCCAATTGAGCTGCTCTCCCAGCCTGTGAGTTCAACTCAGCAAGTGTTCATTATTTGAGAGTTGAGAATACTGAGGTAGAGACGGAGGTTGAGTGAAAGAGAGGAGAGATAGAGATAGAGAGAGAGTTGGGCACCGGTGGATCACACCTGTAATCCTTGCTACTCAGTATGCTGAGATCTGAGGATTGCAGTTCAAAGCCAGCCTGGGCAGGAAAGTCCGTGAAAACCTTATCTGCAATAAACCACTCAAAAACCAGAAGTGGCCCTGTGGCTCAAGTGGTAGAGCGCTCGACTTGAGCTCAAGAGCTGAGGGACAGTGCCCAAGCCCAGAGTTCAAACCCTACGACCAACCAAAAAAAAAAAACGAGAGAGAGAAGAGAGGGAGAAAAGAAAGGAAGGAAGGAAGGAGGAAGGTAGGAAGAAAGAAAGAAAGAAAGGACGAAAGAAAGAAAGAAAGGACGAAAGAAAGAAAGAAAGAAAGAAAGAAAGAAAGAAAGAAAGAAAGAAAGAAAGAAAGAAAGAAAGAAAGAAAGAAAGAAAGAAAGAAAAGAAGAAGAAAGAAAGAAAGAAAGAAAGAAAGAAAGAAAGAAAGAAAGAAAGAAAGAAAGAAAGAAAGAAAGAAAGAAAGAAAGAAAAAGAAAGAAAGAAAGAAAGAAAGAAAGAAAGAAAGAAAGGAAGAAAGAAAGAAAGAAAGAAAGAAAATGACTGAGAATGAATTGTGTGGAGTCAGGAGTTATATGTCAGATGTACTACCTGTATTTGGTGTTAGGTCTGCCCCAGGTCATGCAGACCCTATGCAGACACCTTCCCACTTCTTGGCTAAGTTTCAACCCTTTATGTGTTGCCTAGTATCTGGCACACCTGGAGGCAGCCACCTCCCTATCCTGTTAAGTCACAACCTGGTCAGCCTCTGGTCGCACTTTCAATCTGACCAGAGGTGAGTCCCAGAACTTGAAGTCACATCCAGAACCAGTGTGGCCAGAGTTTCCCCCAAACGGCCACACCTCATCCGGTCCTTCACATAGATACATCCTTGCCCGAGGTTGGGTCGCCTCATTTTTTTTTACATGCATTTCCACCATGTATGTCATGGGCAGCAGTTCAGTAAATAAACTTCTTTACCTGATTAAATACCCTGTGGTGTTCTCTTCATTGGCTACCTAATGAAACTCACCTAATTAATATACTTTACACTTCAGAGTTTCTAGTTATGAATCCATGGATATTTTTGTGACACATGTGAGATTAGTATCTACACATATTTACTAACATCATTTGACAGTATAATTGTGCCTGGAATCTTTACATATTTATTTTTTTGGGATCCGGTCATGGGGCCTGAACTCTGGGCCTGGGTGCTATCCCTCAGCTCTTCAGCTCAAGGCTAGTGCTCTACCACTTGAGTCACAGCGCCACTTCCAGCTTTTTTTTCTTTTTGCTTATGTGGTGCTGAGGAATCGAACCCAGGGCCTCAGGCATGCAAGTCAAGCACTCTACCACTGAGCCACCTTCCCAGCCCACCTGGAATCTTTAATAGCAGCTTAATTAACGATAATGACTATTTTGTTTGCTTTGCTTTGCTTTGTTTTTCCTTAAAGTAATAGAAGAGTTGGTGAGACAATCTGTGTGAAGCCTCGGGTCTGTGTTGGAGGGGCAGAATGATGCAGGCTCCCGCCTCAGGATTATCTGAAGACTGTGTTTGTGTATGTGGAAAGCTCTTGGCATGCCGGGCTAGAGAGGGAACAAGTTCTCTCTCCCTATCTCAAAGCTCATTTCATGTCTCAAAGCTGAGGAAGTAGCTCTTCTGCTTACTTAAGCATAGACAAACAGCTAGTCAAGCATTTTCCTGAGTATGGGGAAGTGGTTTGAGCTTGCTCTAAAATAGTTTAGATAAAAATATACAAAGACTTATCTCATAGTTTAAGCAAAATTGTATCTGTTGAAATTCTTTGTGTGAATGTCTCCTGACTAAATCTTGGCAAAGATAATACTTGGTTGTCTTTAAATACCCACTAGCAATAAAACACAGCATGCAGTGGCAATTGCTGTTTGCACTCTGCAACCCCTGTGTCCTGGTGATTTTGCAACCCTTACCCAGGGATCCCAATGCCTGAGACGTTGACAACTGGCGCACAAACAGAGACCATGCAGTGCTGAATACAGGAAGGGATATTCAGGTAAGTACTTTTAATTACTGGGTGATGGGACAAGTTAAGTCTACTCCGTACTTACATATGCTAAAATATTTACTTGCTGCTTATGGTGTAACTATTTCTTCTTTTGACATAGAAATGTGTATTAATGTAGTTAGCGAATGGAATCCTTGGTTCCCTACAAACGGACATTAGATATTGATAATTAGAAATGAGTAAAGTATTGTAGAAAGAGATGTTCGAGAAGGGGAAAGGATTCCTGTTAGATTTTGGTCCATTTGGGCTATTTTACATACCCTTTTTAAAGCTTTAAATGAGAAAAGATTAATAGCGGACTTAAAGAAAGAGGCCACGCCTTCTATTGTAGATTTACTAGTGGACTCTGAGGTTCAGGCCGCAATAGATAAGGCTGCATCACAATTAACAGAGAAAAAACAAGAGGTAAAGAAAGCTGAAAAGGAACAAACTGAAAGCGTAAATAGAATGTCTGAGCAAATGGAATTGATTTTATCAAGATTACAACATATGGAGTTAGAAATTAGCAGAGTGAAAGGAGAATCTGAGAAAGTGAAAGTAAAACAGCCTTCCGCTCCTCCCCTTACCGAAGCAATTTTTGTCACTCCCTCCCAAAACAGAAGGCTCAGACAGTGAGTTTGATGATGAAATGCCTATTTTTTCTTATCCTGTAATTTGACCACCTCCTATGAATGGTATAGCTCAACCAACTAGATATGAGGGTGTTGCTGTCGATGATATTGGTAGACTTAACAAGGCACTGACTTATGGTCCTCAGTCTCAGTATGTTAAGGAATTGCTTAATGGGCTTGCCCCGTAATTTTGCTCCCGAGGATTGGAAGATGCTTTGTAGAGCATTGCTTAAGGAACCTGAATATCTACAATGGCAAATGTGGTTTACTGAGTTATATACAGAAAGGACTAGAGAAAATGCACAGAGCAATAATCCACACCTGCAGGTCATAACCTGTCCCAGGTTGAGTGGGACAGAACCATATGCAGATGCTCATATGCAAGTGAACTCTCCTGAAGAGATCCATGAGCAGTTACGAGACATAGGTGTGGAGGCTTGGGGGAGGATTCGGCTGGTAGGAGAGTATTATGGCTCCTGGACTAAAGTAATTCAAAAACCTAATAAAATCTATGTTGAATTTTTATCACGATTGACACTGACCTTGGAACATACTCTTGCGGGAGAAGCTGCACTGCAACAACTACTGGGCATATTGGCTTATGAGAATGCTAATGAGGACTGTAGACAAGCCCTATTGCCTATTAAAGAATCTGGGGATGTAAATACATATTTAAGGGAGTGTAAAGACATTACATCCGATTCCCAGGGTTTGCAGTTGTTTGCTGAAACTATGCCCACTACCTGGCATGCTTTACAAACCATCTAATCTAAAATGTTTTGGATGTGGTCAAACGGGACATATAAAGAAGAATTGTGAAAAGGCTACTGATGTTAACAAGAGAGGACAAGGAATTTGCCCTAAATATAAAAAGGAAAGCACTGGGCAAGAGTGTGTAAATAAAAAATAGACAATAAAAGAATTCCTATAAAAATGCTTACCCTATGCAGGGAAACTCTCCATCTGGCCAGCCCCGGGGCCCAGGATTAATAACCGAGGGAAGCCAACCATTTTTCTTCCTCGTCCCTGCCACAGCCCACAGCGCCGCAATGGACATGCCGATTCATTCATCTACTGAGAGGCATATTGGTTTAAAACATGCTTGCATGTAAGCATCAATTATGGTCATTCAAAAATGACAAATGTCACTTCCCCAGACATACTAAAATCATGATTTCTAAGTAGAATAGGATTTTATGGTGGTACAAGTGTTGAGAAACATGGATGAGTCTAATGTGTATCTTGCACTGAATTAGGCAGGAAGATATCCAATATCATATGGGATTAAAAAAAAATGGTAGTACAAAGATATTCCCTTGAGAAAGATATAGGAGGCTGACAGAAGTATGGAGAAATTCAGATAATTTTGAAGGATTTAGAAATGCAAGCTCAAGTATGTCTCTTTAAGTGAAAGGGCAAAAGAAGGGCAAGAGAAGAAAATAACTGAAAGCAGATCATTTTCCCAACTTAGAGTATAAAAAGACATAACCTATAACTTTCAAGTTAAAGAGAGACAAGTATAATACGTCCCACTTAATTTAGATACATGCAAAATATTTACTTGGCTTTTTCCCACTTTAATGCTCCAAAATAAATGAAGACTTACAATAAACGTTATGTGATTATCGTTACTTCAACCTGAACACTAATTGTGATGAGCTCTCTTTTTCTCAGCATGCTCTTGGAAAATACTCCCTAAATTGATGATGTTGTGACTGATTAGAGAGTCAGCGTAACAGGTTTCTAATTGTATGATAATACCAGAATAGTTTAATGCAGTTTTTTTCTCAAGGTATCCAATTATATTGTCTGACGCTGTACTTTGAACAGACCCTCACACCTGAGCACATTATTTGAAATTGTACATCAGCATTTCCTTGGCACATTCTATTTTGTGCCTTTGTTTTTTGCATGTTCCTTTTGATTGATCTATTTCCATTTCATCTGTACAAACTGCTAAGAACATTGTTCAGCTACCACTTCTTGTTTGCAAACACCCAGTCTATTTATGAAGGTATTTGTCCATGTTAACCAATAGGGTAGTACTTACTTTCTGAGGAGAAAAGTTCCACATATAACTCTATGCCAACATTAGAAGATGTAGAATTTAAGGCATTTTGAGACAGTGATATTTGAATTGAAAGGCTTCTTAAAGACATTTTCTTGGAGCTCATTAGTTCTTCTAAGGTCAGGATAAAAACATGTGTTCCCAACATTTAAAATAAAAAGGATCTATTTAATTCATGGATCTAGAATTTTATGGATTCACATTCATATCTCAAAATTTCATCAATATGACTTACATCTCTACCAGTTCACCAAAACACTTTTCTTATTGAACTTGTCTATGTCCTTTTAGTTTTCAAATCCAAATAGCATATTTCCTTCAATGTCTGTAACAGTTTTTACCTTTTCTTCCTGCAAATTCTTTCTTTTCTTTTCTTCTGTAAATCTGTTTTTATTACTTTCTTGTTTCTTTATCTCTTTCTTCCAATCTTGTCCACACTGGTGCTCACATTGCTACACTTATGACGTAACTTTTCTTTCCTTCTTCCCTTTAATAATGTCCACAATTTTATCATTCTTTTTCATATTCATGGTCATGGATATTTTGATGATATCTAAACAGATCAATCTTTGCATCTGTTTAATATAAACTTTAGAACTATCAGAGAGTTTTTTCCTCTAAATCCATCATTTTCACCTGTAATGCTTATCACCAAGAATATCACTAACACATTTGCCTGGCCATAGATGTAGAACCCTTTAGATTACTTCTTACCCTTCTACTCCCACCCATTATATAAGATGAACAATCAAGGTTTTCTCAGTTTTTGTTACTAATTTGATTTCTTTTTTTTTTTTGTTGGTCGTGGGGCTGGAACTCTGGGCCTGTGTGCTGTCCATGTGCTCTTCAGCTCAAGGCAACCACTCTACCTCTTGAGCTACAGTACCACTTTCGGTTTTCTAGTGGTTTTCTTTTTACTTTCCTAGCGAGTCCATTAAACTTCCCCCTTGAATTTGGTTGTCATGAATACCCAACTTCTATGTTAATGAGGACAAACTCTAATGTAAAACTTTGTCTCCAAAAAACCAGCCCAAGAAGCTGTGATCACAAATATTTGGCTATACTTTTTTTCTTTTTCTTTTTTTTTTTACCTTGAAAGTACTCCACCACTTTTTGGTTCAATCGTTTCTAACCTCAAAGATATATTTTGGTAACAAGATGCTTAGAGGAAACCAAAGTATACTCCACTTTTGACCTTTTCTCTTAAGTCTCTCCTTAGATACAATATCAGGATAAGTGAAGTTATTCTTTGCAAAATTATTTCACTTGAGTATTTTTCTCTTGGTCTTGCATTTGTTCAACAAGATGTATCGAGGAGAATAGAGTTAAATCATCCATACCTTGGATGATAGTGTCTGTTACAAAGGACAATGCTTCTGTGTCCCACTTCTATGTCCTCCTCTTAGCTCTTTCCTGATTTCCAATTAATCACAGCTTCTTGCTTTCAGGTTTAGTGAAGCTAAAGGACTGTAAGGCCTCCCCCATTGCTCCATCTTCATGGTTTCTCATTTAAAACTCTTTTAAGTTGCCTCATTCGGATGTGGAATTTATTTTTATGTCTTCATTCAATCTGTTGTGCATCGTAGTGAGCCAAATAGGCTCTGTAAAATCACTTTAGGTAGCTAAAATATTAAGAGAAACTATATCAAAAAGTTTTGACCTCTCTCCACTGTTGAAGCCAATATGCTTAGCTCAGGCTTCTAAAAAGAGTTTTCTTACATTTTTCATTTCCTCAATTCTTTTCTGGTCCCAAAATTTTTTGGCTTATGTAATAACAGAAGAGTTCACTATCTCATCTTAATAAGGATATTTTTTGTGAGCCACTTAGAAATGTGAAATCATTGGTTTGAATTATCCTATCAGATTTTTTTTCTGTGTTTCAGTGCTTCATGTGCAAAGACATTGTGGAAAGAATTACAAACAGAAAAATGTAAACCCAATACGTTCTTTCATTGTGCAGGGCACTTTCTCTCTAAATATTTTGACTCAAAATATCTTTTTCAGAGAATCACAGTGGGGTAATTAAAGGTCAATTCACAAATTTTGATGTCTTTTTTTTTTTTTAAAGAACTTTGAATTTAAATTCCACTACAACCTTCTTTCACAAACTGAAAGCATATTTCCTGTATAAGGACATTCTCAAGGGAACCTACAGGATTTCTAGCAAGTTTTCTGAGGTTTATTGGTTTGTTTGTTTAATGAGCCATCTTCACCCACATTGCTCTCTCTCCACTAAGTTTCCATGGATTTCTTTGCATGAAAGCCTCTTTTCCCAGGCAATTTTAAATTTTCTTAATAGGCTAAGTTGTTAAAAAAGTTGAAGAATTAAAATTTACCTGTCGTAATTGTAAAACTCTTTTGAAATTCCTTTATCAGAATCGCGAATTCACCAAGGCTAATTCCATCTTTACCATCAGAAACAGCTAACGTTGTTTTCATGATATAGTGTCCATGCAACGATTCTTTTCCAGTGGCTTTGTTATGCATATATATTACCATATAAGCTGATGCAGAGCAAAATGAACTCCAAGATATGGAAACAGAGGCTTTTATTTTGCGGTTGCTGTTTTTAATGTAGTATGTGATTTCTATTTTGTTTTGGGTTTTCTCCCTATGGTTTATCCCCCTGATTTTGGTACCCTGTATTTTGTGTATACATTTACCTTAATTAGGGAATGGAAGAGGAAAAACAAAATGGTCAGAAAAAAGACAAAGGGCAAACCAATGGAATAGCAATGCTCACAAGACAATATACGGGAAATGTACATAACAACTTGTGAGAGGTGTTGAGGAGAAGGAAAAGTGTGAGAAAAATGAGGCAGGAGGTAACAAGTATGAAAAGTTATGTATTACGTACTTTACCATTACTGACTGTATCATTGCAAGATAATGTTAAAGAATGCATAGATGCCTCACCAGCAGTCATTCAAGGAATGGCATATGCTGCAGCAATGAAAGGAGAACCATTCAGTGCTTATGTACAAAAATTACATAAGACACGACCTCAGGCCCAAAATGTGGTGTGTTTCTCATGTGGCCAGTCAGGACACATGAGTAATGATTGTCAACAAAAACGAAATATACCTAGCAACAATAAAAAGTGTAAAGCGCCTGGACTTTTTCCACGATGAAAGAAAGGCAATAATTAGAAAAATGAGTGTAGATCAAAATATCATAAGGATAGAATTCTCCTAACAGCAGAAGGAAAGGAGACAAAGAACAAGAAGAGGGGTGCTCCCTCAGCCCCGTAAATGAAAGAGGGGAAACACCTCTGTTACACAAAAATCCCCTAAGGGATCAGTTCCATTAAATCCCTTGTCTCCTCCATTTACAGTATGGGATTTGCCAAAGCTACTCCAGGAAGTGCAGGGTTAGATCTGGCAGCAAAAAGAGATTACATTATCTCTATCATGTATGGTGTTCAGCTAATAGACATTCAAGTTTATGGTCCTGTAATTGAATGAACTGTGGGCTTGATAATTGCTAGAAGCTCAAATTATAACAAAACTTTGAGGTATTTCCCGGGAGTAGTTGATGCAGATTATCAAAAGGAAATTAAAGTAACGGTAAGGTCTTTAAAAGAAATATGCAAATACATATGGATCAAAGATTAGCTCAAATCTTAATTTTAAATTATGTCCATCTTCCAAATCAAATCCTAAAACAAGATCCAGGTACAGGAGGTTTCAGTTCCACAGAAACTGTGACCTGGGTACAATCTATTTCTAAGGATCGACCCATGAAAACTATAAAAGTGGATAGAAAGCCTATTAAAGGTCTCTTGGACACAGGGGCAGACCCAACATGTATTGCAGGAAAAGACTGGCCCTCATCCTGTCAAATTATGAAGACAGAATCTACATTAATGGGATTGGGTATGGCTAGCAATGTTGCTCAAAGTTAAAAAATTTTAAAGTAGGAGTGTGAAAATCTACCTTATATTATATCTTCTTTGCCCTTACATTATGGGGCAGAGACATTTTGCAAAACATGGAACTAAAATTAGTTACTGCAGATTCCTTTAGTGTACAAAATTTTTCATAGGGGCCACTTTTGAGAAGTTTGCTGATGCAATATCATGGAAAAATGATCAGCCTGTGTGGGTTGATCAGTGGTCCCTAACTCAAGAGAAGATACATGCTGTAGAACAATTGGTAAATGAGCAATTACAGAAAGGACATTTAGAGGAATCCAATAGCCCTTGGAATGCTCCAATTTTTGTAATTAAAAAGAAATCTGGATAATGGAGGTTGTTACAAGACCTCAGAGCCATTAATAACACCATCTATGACATGGGGGCTTTTCAGCCAAGACTTTCATCTCCTGTGGCTGTTCCTAAAGGACATTATATAATAATCATTTATTTTCAGGATTTTTTTTTTACAATAAAATTGAATCCTAATGATTTTCAAAGATTTGCATTTTGTGTGCCCTCATGTAATTTGAAAAGGCCCTGGCAGAGATATCAATGGAAAGTCTTGCCACAAGGCATGAAAAATTCTCCTGCATTGTGTCAAAAATTTGTGGATAAAGCTTTACAAAAAACTAGGGAAGAGTTTTCTAATGCTTATATTATTCATTATATGGACGATATTTTAATAGCTGCTGAAAGTAAACATTTAACAGAACAAATTTTAACAATTAACCATTGAGCAATTAACCAACTTTGGTTTGCTTATTGTTCCACATAAAATTCAACATAATAAACCTTTAAATTATTTGGGAAAAATAATACATCATGTCACAAAAATAAGTATTAGGCTAGTTAAATTAAAAACATTAAATGATTTTCAAAAATTACTAGGAAACATAAATTGGGTTAGACCCTACTTGAAAATTACCACAGGAGAATAACACCCATTGTTTGAAGCCCTAAAAGGGGATTCTAATCCTAAATCTAAGAGGCAATTCACTCCAATAATGTTAGAAAAAATTTCATTGGTGGCAGAAAAGTTACAAGCAAAAGTGGTCCAATTGGACTATAATAAAGACTGGGATTTCATAATATTAAAGACATCTTATACAAGATGTTTATGGCAAGATGGAGTCCTGGAATGGCTTCACTTGCCTCACAGTCATACAAGAATGATAGCTTCTTATGTATATTTGTGCAGCCAACTCATTGTCAAGGCAAGGAGTAGGTCCTGAGAGTTACTTGAGAAAGAAATGAATAATATAATTATACCTTATAATAAAAAACAATTAAAAATATTATTACAGAATGATGAGAATTGGGGATTAGCATTATTAAATTATACAGGACAAATAAAATTTCATGTTCCTCAACATCCTTTATTAAATCTTGTGGAAGAGGTAAAAACCATTTTTCCATTAGCCGTAACAACACCTTTAGAAGGAGCTCTAACAGTTTTTACTGATGGGTTCTCAAATGGAACTTCGGTGGTATACATTCCAGACCACTTCCTTATTATTAAAGACCATCTGACATTTCAGAGCAACAGACGGAAATTATTGCTGTAATTTTAGCTTTAACCATATTTCCCCAGCAGCATAACATTTACACAAACTCTAAGCATGTGGTTAACTTATTTCCCGCCATAGAGACAGCTCTTTTATCAGGACAATAAAAAATTATAGACTTGTTACAACAGTTACAAAAATTAATTCAACTTAGAAAAGAAAAAGTATTTATTGAACACATAAGAGACATACAAATTTACCAGGTCCTCTTTCATTTGAAAATATGATGGCTGACTTATTAATAGAGAAACCATCATGCTTTATTTGTAATTAATCACCTTAATACTAATTAACAAAATCTTACACTTATGCAAAAACATTGGAGCAATATTGGATTTAAAGTTCAGCCAAAAGTTAAAAGGAAAAATTTGCTCACAGGCACCTGGAAAGGGCCTGATGTATTAATCACCTCGGGAAGAGGGTATACATGTGTGTTTCCACAGGATGCAGTGTCACCCATCTGGAATCTCAACCGACTCATGTGCCCTTACATAATAAGAGAAACCCAGGAGGAAAAAAAACAGAAGAAGCAAATGAAGAAAACAATGCAAAAGCTCAAAAGTCTTCACCTTTCTCCTCAACAGGCCAAGACAACAAAAGAAGCCCAACCACCAACCTGGGAACAAATTAAGAAGCTCAGCCATTCTTCAGAGGAGATTGTTGTTACTACAGGAAAGACTATCACTGTTGAAAATACGTTTCTTGCTATGCTTGCCATTATTGCTGTGCAGGCAGTGTCTGTTTCAGGAGAACAATACTGGGCATATGTTCCTAATCCTCCTCTTCTACATTCCGTGGGATGGGGGGGTGATGAAGATATTATACAAGTAATGACAAATAATAGCGACCTGCTAGGGGGTTTGGAGGACTATTCTAATTCTCATATGTCTTATATTTCCAGTCATTTTCCGGATGATCTTTAGATTTATCTCTTCTGTGCACTGAGACATTCATGAGCTTCAATTAAAAAATAAAAAAGGAAGAAATACCATGACACCTCCTGCTGAATCTGCGTGAGAGATCACGCCAGACAAAGCATAAGCTTCATGGAAGCATGCTTGCAGGAAGGGGGTGTTGGTTCAAGGCTTCCTATACACTTGGCTGCACCTTTATTGCCTCTACCTTTATTCTAACTATATTCTTCTTGGCTGTACATTTGTTGCCTTTATTCTCGTTTTGGCTATTTTTTCTATTGATCCACGAACAGGCATGTGAAGCCACTTCCCCTCCTGCCTGCCCTTGCTCCTCTCTGCTCTCTTTCTCTACCTCCACTCCTTTCGCAGGCCGCCTCACATCCTCTGCGCATGTGCACCTGCCCCTGGGAGACCCTGGCCACTGTTGCCTCCACAGTGAGGCCCCCGGACCCTGCCTCCTCCTCCCCTCTGCCCAGTCCCCACTTCCCCTAGGCTCGGCCCCCTACCTTTGCCCAAAAGATCAGCTATGACTGGGCCCTAAGGCTTCCAGGCCATGGGAATTACAACCTCACCTCAGCTCAGCACTCCCCGCTAACCCTAGCACTTGCTCAGGGGATCGAATCTCCCCTCAGCCCCACCACTAGAGGAGACTCTCCTTCAAGCCTCTCCACTCCACATATCAAGAACGTGCACAGTGACCCAGTGAGAGAGAGACAGAGAGAGAGACTGAGAGACTGAGAGACTGAGAGAGATTGTTGGGGAAACTACCTCTCAAGGACTCAGAACATAGCACCCTTTAGGATGACTCAGCACACGGCATACTTCAAAGAACAGCACAACGCACACTGAGTAAAAGACTCAGCACAATGTGCCCTTTGAAAGACTTAGCATATAGTAGTCTTTGGGATGACTCAGCACACATCACCCTTTGAAGGAGGGAGTCCATAGCATGACGTGTATAGTACTCAGTGCATGGCATGCTTTGAAAAACTCAGCACGTAGCACTCTTTCCCAGGACTCAGCACATAGCACCCTGTGTTAAGACTCCAAATACACCACCCTTTGAAGGGCTGAGTATGTAGCACCCTGTGTAAAACATTGAGTGCACAGCACCCTCTGAAAAATTCAGCACATAGCACAGTTTTGAAGGACTCAGCACATACCACCTTGTGGAAGAACTCAGCACACAGCACTATTTGAAAGACAGTACAGAGCACACTGTCTACAGGACTCGGCAGACAGCACTCACCTCATCCTTCTCTTCTCAAGGATGCAGCACATTGCACCCATTGGGATAACTCAGCACACAGCCCTCTTTGAAGCGCTCAGCAAAAGTACCCTGTGTAAAGGACTGGGCCCACAGCACACAATGAAAAATTACCTGTCCCTCCCTTCTCAAGGCGTCAGCACATAGCACCACTTGGGATGAATTAGCACACTGCACTTTCATAGGACTCAGCATAAAGTACATTGTATAATGGACTCAGCACCCAGCACCCTTTGAAAAACCCAGCACATCCCACTCTTCTCAAGGACTCAGAAAATAGCACCCTTTGGGATGACTCAGCAAAAGCATGGTTTTTGAAGACTCAGAAAAAACACGCTATGTGGGAAGGACCCAGAAAACAGTACCCTGTGAAGGACTCAGCACATACCTGTATGTCACAAGTTCAACTGTCATTAGAATTAAGGTGCTTTCTTCAGTATCACTATTTTTCAGAAACACTTCACAAATACTACTAGTGCACATTTAGCTAATGTGTGTTTTATGGGGAAGGTCAGCTGGGGGTCTTGAACTCAAAGCTTGGGGCCCATGTCCCTGAGCGCTTTGTTTCAATGCTAGAGCTCTACCAATTTGATTCACAGCTCCAATTTTGGTTTGTTCTTTTAGGTTGTTCTTTGACAGGCATTATGGTGATCAGGAAGGCCAAGTTGGGGTGTCCATGGGCAAAGGCTCTTAGCTGGGCCTGGAGCTGACTTCTCACTTCTTGTGTCCCTGGGAGCAGGGCCTCCTGGAGCTCTCTTGGCCTAGGGTGGAACTGATCTGCTCTGGAGGGTGAGTGAAAGTCAGGTTGGCCCCAGTCATTTCCCCAAATTGAACTCTAGGGGAGGATAGTCCCCCACGATGGCACAGGGACACATGTACCACGCCTGGCCACGAGGAGGCAGGAGTTGGCCACCAAAGGGATTGTATTTACTCTTGTTTCCCTGGGGCCCCCATCATGCTTTGAAGCCACCTTGGACAGGAAAGTCCTTGAGACTTACCTAAAATTAACCATCGAAAAGCAAGTGGGGCTGTGGCTCAAGTGGCAGAGCTCTAGCCTTGAGCAAGAAAACTCAGGGATAGAGCCTAGGCCCTGAGTACACACACACACACACACACACACACACACACACACACACACACACACACACGACATGCATGGAAAATCAAAGATTTCTGCACTGCAATCTTTGGGTATTTTCTACCTTTTCCCCACTGAGTCTGGTGGCTGTTGGCTTAGGTCTTTGATGCATCCAACACCACCTGGCATCTTTAATTTTGGGGAACAGAATGGCTAGAAGGTCAGCCTTCCCTATCCCAGCTCCTTGATTGGGTCAAGGTCTATCCAGCCCCTTTGGGTCTTCTATTACAGACTCACCAAGACGCCTTCAAAAGGTATCAAATGCTGGGCACTGGTGGCTCATGTCTGTCATCCGAGCTACTCTGGAAGCTGAGCTCTGGAAGATCATGGTTCAAAGCTAGCATGGGCAGGAAAGTGTGTGAGAGTCTTATCATCGATGAACCATCCAAAAACAAGAAGTGGCCCTGTGGCTCAAGTGGTAGAGTGCTAGCCATGAGAGAAAGAGCTCAGGGACAGTGACCAGGACCTGAGTTCAAGCCCCAGGACTGGAACAACAAATCTTTATGGAGGCTTGCTTTCCCTTTGAAAACAATTTATTCTTTGTGATAAGCATAACATGGCCCTCTTCCCTGGCCACCAATAGGCCATTAGATGTCCCTTGAATATGGGCCACCTCCTGGCAGCCTTTGCCCTACCCGACCCGCAGTTTACCCTTCCCATGACCCAGCAGATGGAGGCCTGAGAGAAGGCCACCTGGCCACCTACTTACGGTGGCTGCTGAGGCTTTGGAGAGTCATTATGTAACATAGTCATCATCTGCATCAGTCTACAGAAGAAAGGGAGGGAGCGCTCCTCACCTGAGCCCTTGAGCTGTGGGTGGCTCTGGATGTGGGGCAGCTGCAGCAGGATGTGCTTTGTGGGGGAGTCCTCTATGGGGTTGGGAACCTCGATCTCTCCTCTGGCAGTTTCCACACTGTGTTGAAGTGGCAATTCTTCAAAACCTTTCTGCTCCTCCCTCATTTCTCCCACCCTGGAGCCTAGAGGCATTCAAAGCGGCAGCAGTGACAGGAGGCTCAGCTTGTCCTGGCATCTGGAGCCCATTGTCCATGTCTTCCCCTGTGAGGAGTGACAGTGGCTCCCGCAGCTCTCTCCTCTTCTCCATCTTCTCTTAGGACAGCAGGTACACATGCTCAGGTTTCTTCTGACACTGCTCAGCCAGAATGAACATCTGCTCTTTACATGCCAGGAGGGACTCCTCAACAGTGAGATGTGTGCCGACAGCTGGCTGCATCTGTGTTGAAGATCACCCGCTGGACTATGGAAGTCCATCTCATCAGGCAGGTCATGGACAAAGTAGATTTTCTTTTCGGATGCCCACGTGTCCCGCTTCCCATCTCCACACAGGCTGTGCTGCCAGCTCATGGGATGGAGGGCCTGTGGCTCGATCTTTCTCTGGCACTGAGCTGCCAGGTGAACCGGGTGCCCACAGTGGGCCTGCCACTCTTACTGCAGGTGTTTCCCCCTGTGGATTTCAGCCACTAAGAGTGCTCACACATCCACGTCCATCTCGGTTTGGGGAATGTCTCCATCCTCTGCAATGGTCATGTGTAGGGGGGGAGTCGACTTCTCACCTTTTGCTTCTCCAGGTTTTTCGACTTCCCCTTCCCCAGGGAAAGCCAGGAAGCTCAGCTGGGCCTACAGCCGCTCTTCCTGTAGTCTGATTGCTTTCACGCACTTGAGAGTGTCCTGCCACTTTGGGGGCACCACCTAGTCTCCCCAGTTGGTTGGGCCATGCACTTGCTTCAGCTGCTCCAGGAGTTGGGTCTGCCTCTCTAGGTGCTGATGCAGGGCCTCCTTCTTGGAGCTCAGCCGCTAATTGTAGGTGATGTGCCACTCAGGTGGCTCTGAGCTCCTGTAGCTAGGCCAGGGACTGCTCCTGCTGGTCCTGAGATGCTTGGCTTTCTTTCTATCTCAGCCACTTCTTTCTATTCCTCTACCTTCTCCTCTGTGTGGACCAGCTGTTCCCACAGGTGTTTCTTCACCTGCTGCTCTGTGTCCAGGATGCTGGCGAGCTCCTCCTTCTCACCGCTCACCCTGGGGAGAGCATCCCACAGCAGGGCCAGCTGCTCCTCCAGCTGTCCATCACACACATATGCACATCATGGGGTCTCAGGGATCTCCTGCCAATCTTTGGCCTTCTCCTCCAGTCTCCACCATTGCTCCTGCTGCTCTGGGTTCTGGAGATAGAGCCTCTAGTTTTCCTGGACCTGGATGTGAAGTTATTCCTCCCGGTTTTTCAACTCCATCTGCGTGCAGTAGGCGTGGGCCTGCAACTGCCACTAGGCCTGAGAAGGGCCATGGTTCCTCCATCCTGTTCTCTAGGCTGAACACCTGCCTTGCCCCTTGCTCCTTCTCCTCTGTCAGTTGGTTCATCTGCTGGGTCAGCTGCCGGGTCTCCTCTTTCCACGTGGACCTCTCAATGCTCAGGTCTTCTGTGAAGGTGTCTCTCTCTAGATTCGCTGTGCTCACTAGTCAGCTCACATTGTCCAGTAGTCTCTTCAGTAACTCATGCCCCACCAGTGCTTGTTGGAACTTGCAGATTCCTTTCTTCCTGTTGTCCAGAGCACTTCCAGCTTCTCCTATAACTTTGAGTTCACTTGCTCCAGGTCATCGAAGCCTCTGGCCTTTTCCTTGAGCAGAAGGGTCACATCATGCAGCAGTTCAAAGAACATTTCAGTCTCATTCTGTGATCAGTGACCACAGAAGCCAACATCTCCAGCTCTGCCATTCAATGATCTGCGGCCTGCAGGCAGCTGGTCAGATCTTCGTGCTCCCTTTCTGTGTCATTGGCCGCCTGCTGCAGGCGGGATTGTAAATTGCTTTCTGCCGAAACCAACCTCTGTATGGGTGTCTTGTGGATCTCTAGCTCTATTTTAGGTGCTGCATGCACCTGAGCTATCTTCTCCCTCTCTTTCTCCCGTTGATCCTGATGGTCTGTCTTTTCCTGCTTCAGTGATTGGATCTTGGCATAGAGTGCCTGGTTTCTTCTTTGCTGGGGTCCAGGGTGGGCACCACGTGTCGGTAGCACCTCTGTAGATCCTTGGTGGTATCAGGACCATTGACACTCTGAAACCTCGTGGCTGTTACTGTGTCCAAAGGCACAGGAAGCCCATGGTGGGCATCACCTTTGGCCGGACCCTTCATTGAATCACGCTCCCCTGTGGTGTGTGTCTTGAGGATCCTTCCCTTTTTCATGTTCTTTGTTTTCTTGAATGTTACAGGTCTGTCAGGAGGATTCTTCTACTGGTGTTCTGGCTGCAGTTTCATGCCTGTAGCTTTCTCATGGAGTCTTGTTGTTTCAGACATCTGAGCACTGAGATGGGAAAGATGGGCTGGCCACGTTCCCAGGCTCTGGGAATTCCTCTCTTCTTCCACACATTGATTAGGACATCAATTTCGTACTCTACTCCAAAGTCACCTGGAGTCTCTTGCTCACCACTTAGCCAACTCTACCTTCCTAAACTGCTGGTAGTGGTGTCAACCAAGAGAGGGAATCCCGGTGCTTCTGGGCAGCATGGAATATGGGTGTGGCCGCCATTCTTATATCCCATTGGTCAGAAAGAACTATGAAAGGAGGTGTGACCAGAATACTGTGATGCAGGCAGAATGGGCAAAGTCAAGATGAGAGCAGCCACTTTCCCAGGAAACTGTCCAATCCAGTAGGGGACAAGGTGACCTGCTTTAGCTGGATGGCTGCACAGATTGTTCTGTATGTCTGTTTTTTGCCAGTCCTGGACCTTTAACTCATGATCTGAGCACAGTCCGTGAGTTGCTTTTGCTCAAGGCTAGCCCTCAACCTCTGGAGCCACACAGCTCTACTTCTGGCTTTTTTGGCACTGAAGTTGGACAGGGGTCTCAAGGACTTTCTTGCCAAAGGTAACTTTGACCATGATCCTCCTATCACAGACTTGTAAGTATTAAGGAGGACTGCTGAGAGCCACGGGTGCCTGCCTAATCATTGGTCTTGCTGATGTTCTTGGACAGAACTGTGAGTTCCCTATCCTGGAGATTAAATGGTGGAAGGTGGAGCCCACAGTTTGAATCCTGTTCCTGCCACCTCCAAATGGCAGGAGATCCTAAGAAACTCATTCTTATCCATATGAATACCCATGGAATGTGATATATGTCAAGATTGAATGGGCACTTCTTGAACGATTCTAGGATAAAATTATACACAATTATATCCTAAGTCTCTGATCGATTTTAACTAACACTTTATGAAACTACTGCTTGAGTCACAGTGCTACTTCCGGGTTTCTACTGAGGTTTATTGGAGATAAGATTCTCACAGACTTTCCTGCCTCGGCTGGTTTTCAATTGTGATCTTCAGATCTCAGCCTCCTGTGTAGCTTGTATTAGAGTTGTGAGCCACCGGCGCCCGGCTTTGCCACTTTTTTATGTGCATATTTTTCCCACTTGCAAGGCTTGGAGATCTAGGATCCCAGGATCAGCTGTGGCTCCAGTGGCTGCACACCAGCCTAGGATGATGGAAGCTGAGGCAGAGTTGCCATGACCTGAGTTCAAGAACTTGCTTCGCAAAAAAAAAAAAAAAAGCTCCCTGGCTTGCAATTCACGCTGTTTTTCTCTACCAGGCTTTGGATTTGAACTCAGGGTCTGGGTAACTCTGTAGCACTGTGGACGAAGGGGAAGCTCACCATGCTTGAAGACAAGAAAGTCCCGCCTGGTCCCTAGGCCTGAATTCAAGCCCCAGCCCTGGAAAACATACTATTTATATTCATTGTAAAGATAGAATTTGTATTTACCTATAGATGTTCAGTCCATATCCTGTTTGTTGTGGTTATTGACTGTATTTTTGTTTATTCAATTATTTACCGTTTATTGACTGTGATGATATGCATTCCATTTATTATTCTGATGACATCCCATCACATAGTATTCAAATTTTTAGACATGTTGTCCATCATGTCTGACACCCAGGACTCTCAGAGAAAAGGAAAACAGGTGTCACACTTGGCTTCTTATTCTATAATCCAAGATCTGAACCCAGGGCCTAGCAGACCCAATTCATGAATGAATGTGTCAACATGTCAACCTCTAGCCAAGGAAGCTGCCAGGCATTTCCCAGACCCTGAGATTGAGCCACAGGGGTGGACAAACTAACAATACATGGATTGGCAGGTGGCAGTATACAAATAAATATATATTTGTATAGAGTGCCAGAGACATCTACTTAGGATTCAATGACATCAACTACATGCCTAACAATCTTAGTTATTTATTATGCTGCTATTGAAGGAATAGTATTGTTTTCATGCTTAATAAAACATTCATTAAGATCAATCAGCATCCTGGGATCATTGCATCCCATTTTAGATTAGACTGATGCCCGCAGAAACTTATTCAATCATGAGTTTCCAAACATTCCATCGTTATTCCCGTGCATAGGAACAAGTCTCTTGGGAAGTCTCCTCACTGATAGGTGTCAGAACCAGGATTCAATATCAGGGCCTTCGATGACATATGGGCCTGTGGCTTCCGCGATAGCCTGCTAGCCTTGGCCAATGCAAAGTGAAGTAAACTTGTAGCCTTGTCATTCAGACCCAGGTTGGTCACCATGCACAGGAACAAAATGTAAAAAATCCATCCCGCGGCTATTTTTCAGTGAGGGGTTTTTTTTTTCTCCTGCAAGGCTTCAGGGCCTAGGATCACAGGATTGGCTATGTGCCCATGGCAGCCCACCAGCCTAAAGTGATCGAAGCTGAGGTAGAATTGTCATGAACTGAGTTCAAATCGCTTGGTTGGAAAAAAAATACAATAAAATAAAAAATAATAAACCACCCTAGTTCAGAATTCACACCATTTTTTTCTGCCACAGCTGGGATTCCAACTCAGATCTGGGTAACACTATAGCACTGTGGATGAAGGGGAAGATCACTGTCCTTGAAGACTACAAGGTCAGGTCTGCTCCCAGGGCCTGAATTGAAGCCCTCGCACTGGCAAAAATCATATGCCCACCTATTTCAAACATAGGATTTCTATTTAAATACATGTGTGGAATGCATCATGTGTTCAATGTAGTTATTCTTTTTATTGTGTCTTAGTCAAGGATGCATTTTGTATTTTATTGATTATGATGACAGATATAACTGTGCTGGCAGGGATGAGAACTAATTCCCATGTCTATAGCATTGCTTACGCTTTCTCCATCCTAGATGAGACCCAGAATTTTCACAAGGCAGGAAAACAAGCGGACATATTGGATTCTCACATCTGCATTCCTCTTTTGGCAGTGTTGGGGTTGGAACTTAGATCTTAGCAAACCCAACAGGAGAAAGGGTCAAGGTGAGGATACCAGGCTGAGAGCTATAAAGGAACTAAGCTGTTCCCAGGACCTGAGATTGAGCCCCGGGAGTCGGAGGGGGAGAGCACAATACTCATCCATTCATAAGCTGAAGGTAGTCAGCATATTTGTATACAGTAGGAGAGATGGCGACCTATGATGGAATCCAATATACCCCATGACTCCCGATTCTTGGATCTTTCTGATGCCTCCATTTCATGACTGTGATGATTATGGTCAAGCTTCATCAACTCTTCATTGAAAATAATCGATACACAATGAGTCTTGCCTATCATTTCCTACGTGCATCCTGCAGAAAATACTCATTCAAAGACGAGATTGATCGAATTCCACGACCCTTCCAAGTGCTGGAAAAGAGTATCTCAGGATCTCCCGCCATTCCCTCAATGGAGGGGGGATGACCTGGATTCGACCTTGAGGTCTTTGATACCCCGTTGCCCTTGGGCTTCTGCGAGAGCCAGCAGACCTTCAGTCACTACAGGTCACCTTCACTCTGCAGGCTGCCGAGTTCGGACCCAGCACGCTCACCATGCCAAGGAAAATGAACATAAAAGCGCCAGGTGGAACTTCCTGCCACTTTTTTTTTCCCTTCGAGGCTTTTTTTTCCCCTGCAATCCTTGGGGTTCTAGGATCTGATGATGGGTTTTAGGTCCAGAGGCTGAAGACTAAGATGATCGGAACTGAAGCAGAGTTGCCACGACTTGAGTTCAACCTCTGAATCTGTTAAAGAAAAATTATGAAGGAAGCACCCTAGCTCCGAATATGCGCCATTTTACTTCCAGAGCTGAGATTTGAACTCAGGTCTGGGTAACTCTGTTGCACTGTGGGAGAAGGGGAAGATCACCGTCCTTGAAGACTACATGTTCAGGCCTGCTCCCAGTGCCTGAATTGAAGCCCAACACTGGAAAAATCATATGCGCACCTATTTTACACATAGGATCTCTATTTACATACATATGTGGAATTCATCATGCTTTCAGTTTTGTTATTTATTTTATTGTGTCTTATTCAGAGATGCATTTTGTATTTTATTGAGTATGATGATAGATATAAATGTGCTGACATGCATGACAACCTATTCCTATGTCTATTGAGTTGCCTATGCCTTGTCCATCCTAGATGAGACCCAGGACTTTCACAGGACTGGAAAGCAGGTGAGATGATGTACTGCTCACATCAGGATTCATGTTTTGACAGTGTTGTGATTTGAACTCAGAACCTAGCAGCCCAATTGGTGAAAGGGTTAAGGTGAGGACACTGGCCTGTGAGCCACTGAGGAGAAGACCATTTCCAGGACCTGACATTGAGCACCAGTGAGGGCCAGGATGGGCATAAATTCATAATTTAAACATAGGATCTCTATTGATATACATGTGTGGACAGCATCTTGCATTCGGTGCACTTCTCCTTAATTTGTGTCTAATTCATGGAGGTATTGTGTATTTTACTGAGTATAGTGCCAGGTATAACTGTGCTGACATGGATGTCAACTTGTTCCCATGGCTATAGAGTTGCCTATATAGCATGTTCCATTCTTTGCTGAAAAGCAGGACTTTCACAGAACAGGAAAAGAGGAGGATCACTTGGCTTCTCACATCAGTATTCATCTTCTGACAATGCTGGGATTTGAACTGAAGTCCTTGCAAACCCAAGTGATGAATGGGTCATGGTGAGTACACCAGCCTGTGAGCCAATAAAGGGTTAGGTCCTTTCCGGGACCTGAGATCGAGCGCTGCCCGGGGTTGCTTTGAACCCTGATCCTCAGATCTCAGCCTCCCGAGTAGATAGGATTACAGGCATGAGCCACTGGCGCCCAGCACTAATATGATTTCTATGAACTCCTTTTTATGCGCTTGACACAAGTCTATTTCATGTACTCATCACTGGTCACCTAGTCTTAAACAACTTTTTACAAAGTATGTTTTTCCCCATAGTGTTTTCATATTGGTCCTCTCCATCAACAAATTACTGTTCCTTGTAAGTGTGCAGAGGGAAGAGCTCAGACACAAATTCTAGTATCATTATTTACTCACTACATTGACTGTTGGCCTTACATTTCTCATCTGTAAATGGATGTAATCTACCAGAAATATTGAAGAATACATTTGTTTACTTCTAGAGCAAGAAAAAAGAAAAGTGAAGAGTCCTTACATTTTCCACCTTAGCTTACAAATAAGGAAAGAGTCAAATTCAGTTTGTTGGTATAAAGTCACAAATTGCTTCATGCAGAAATAAAAATAAAGTTTACCTCCTGGCTCTAAGAGTTGTGTCCTTTTAAGGCAACTAGAGATATGTAAGTGGTATTATGTAAATTGGGTCATGTGTCTTCATTTGTATTGAAGAACATACTCAACATATCATTGGAAAACATTGGTTATTGAATAGTATCTATATGAGAATGTTACTTGAACTAATGACACTAAGTTGAAAACTAATCTTAGTCCATCAAAATTTTCTTATTGCTTTATGTGCTGCCAAGTGTTCTTCATAAATTTATACATAGATTTTCTTCAGTGAACTGGATAGAAACTAAAACTGACTAAGGATTTCTGCCTAATGAGTGAAGCATGCTTGAGGCATGTGTTAGCTTCTAGGGATATATAACTAAGCTACTGGCTATGTGGGTGGTGAAAGGCTTTCTCCTAAGTTCCCAAGGCTAGAACAAACAAGATCATTTGATAACAAAGCACTCAGCTTATTATATTTTATCTATGTGGGATAATAAACATGTGACAATAAACGATTTTATTTATAAGAAAACAATACCACCAAGAAAAGTGAGTATACATTAGAGAGACTGCAAGAATAACATTAGGGATTTACTGTCTCACCTGATTATGTGATTGTTATTTCTTGATATTGAAACTCTCCTCTTGTTATTCTTATTGTATGCAATCCAACACTGTTTATTATTATGTATTCAATGTGGAAAATCTAAATTCAAAGGTGTCTAAAAATTTTTCTTTTTCAATCATAACATTGGCATTATCAAGATCACTCTGGTCATCATCATCTTCAACAAAATTATTATTAGCATCATAATTGCTAATTATTGAAAGTCTGGTATGTGTCTATGATTTTGTATTATTTGTATTTTGATTAATAACTTTAATATTACCACTGTGCATGCATCCGTGTTAAATTTTTGAATAAATAAAGAAACAAAAAAACTAAACCATAACAGGTAGCTTTACTAAGTGATTATAACAAATTATTGAACAGATTTTTGAATCATTGCACATTTCTAACCAGTATGAATTACTTTCCCCTCTTCCTGTCATTACACACAAATATTTAAGGGTTTGAACAGAATTTTTTCAAGTAATATACTATAAATATTACTACTACATAATGTGTACATCTAAAATTACCTTGAAAATAATATATTCTAATTTCTATTGAAATATTAGTCATTTTACTCTAGGAAACTTTTGGAAAAATAGACTGTATCTTTGAAATGAAAAGGGTAAAAAAATAGTAGCATAAAAGTTTTAGAGGGAGTGTATATATTCAGAAATATATATGTGTGTGTGTATAAATTTTATGTGCAGAAAGTCATATTTTTTAGAGGAAATTTCTAGACATACATATATATATATAAATTTATGTATAGAATTATGTGCATTATAGTGAAACAAACATCTTAAAACATAATTTTAAAAAATCATCAAACCAAGTGCCGGTAACTTATGCCTATAATTCTAGCTCCTCTGGTGGCTGAGATCTAACAATTATTTTCACATCTAGCCCAAACAGAAAATTACATGTTAGATTCTTATTCTCCAATTAACTATACAAAAACAGAAATTAGCCCTGTGCTTCAAGTTGTGCAGTGCTGGCCTTGAGCACAAAAAATGCTTAGGGACAATGTGCAGGACTTGTAAACAACAACAACAACAACAACAACAACATGTCTCACATTAATTTCACAAAAGCATTTTTTAACTGCTGTGAACATTTCTTAGAAACATGAATATATGCCCTTGGAAATTCTTAAGTAAAAAGTATAGAATATTTATGTCTATGTTAAAGACATGACGATTTAGATTGTTTAAAATATTTAGCTAATGATTAGGAATTAAGTATAATGATAGGTAATAATTGGGACTGGTCTTTTATTCTGTTTTATGATAGTGATAAAATGATAACTGTAATGATTATATAAAATTACTCTTGCTTGGTATTTGAATTATAATGAGTGATAAACATTTTTTGGAGTTTTTTTAATTGTGAAAATACTGTACCAAGGGGTTACGATTACATGGGCAAGGTAATGAGTACATTTCTTTTCAAGCATTGTTGCCTCCTCCTTTGTTTTCCTCTTCCCATCCTTTTCACCTACCCCCCCATACTGATCCCCATTCCCTCCCTCCCCATTCCCACGCCAAAGTTGTAAAGTTCGTTTTTCAACATAACAAAAAATAACTCCAGTTTTCACTGTCTTTGATGTTGGTATAATTTGTAAAGAGTTAGGGAAAAAACAAATCGTTTAAATAGGAATACAGGTGGAGCCATTGCAACAATGAAATGTATAAGTCCTTATGTTGAAAAATGAACTTTACAACTTTGGTGGGGGGGAGAGGATTGGATAAGGGGAGTCTGAGAAATGATGGGATGTGGAAACAAAGGAGGAGGCAACAATGCTTGATAAGAAATGTACTCATTATCTTGTCAGGGGAATTGTAAACCAACTGTACTGCATTTTCACAATAAAAAAAAATACCTCTCAATCCTATCTCTCATCATCACCGGATTTAACTCTCCAATTAAGCGACATAGATTGTCTAGTTGGATTAAAAAGCAAAATCATTCTATCTGCTGCCTTCAGGAGTCACATCTTGCCCATAAAAACAAACACATTTTGAAAGTGAAAGACTGGAACAAAATCTAACAACTAAATGACCCCCATAAACAGGTGGGAGTTGCAATCCTAATATCAGATAAAATAGACTTCAAATTAAAATTTGTAAGAAGAGAAAAAGAAGGTCGCTACATACTAATTAGGGGATCGCTCCTTCAGGAAAATATTACAATTCTAAATATCTATTTACCAAACAACGGAGCACGCAAATTTATCCAAGAAACACTAATTTCCCTCAAAGCTTACGTGGATCCAAACACATTAATTGTTGGGGACTCTAACACACCATTATCCCCACTAGATAGATCAACTCGGCAAAAACTCAATAAACTGCAGATCTAAACAACTGCAAGGATCAACAAGATTTAATGGACATCTAACGAATATTTCACCCAGCAGTATCAGAATACACCTTTGTCTCAGCAGCATATAGAACATTTTCAAAAACTGACCACATTTTAGGTCACAAAACAAAAGTTCAAATTCAGAAACATTGAAGTTATACCTTGCATTCTCTCAGACCACAGGAAATAAAATTAGAATTAAATGCCAAAAGCCACCAACGAAAGTCCTGTAACACATGGATGCTGAACAACACACTGTTGAATCACGAGTAAGTCATTTAAGATATTAGAAAGGAAATAAAAATATTCATGATATTCAACAAAAACGAGCACACAAATTACCAGTTCCTCTGGGACACAGAAAAGTCAGTACTCAGAGGCAAGTAGGAGATATATGAAACCAACAATTTAATGAGACATCTGCCTTGAAAAAGAGCAGCAAGATAAACACCAACCCAGTAGATGGAAAGAAATAATTAAAATTAAATAAGAATTAAATGAATTAGATTCCAAACAAACATAGAAAGAATCAACAAAACCAAGAGTTGGTTCTTCAAAAACATTAACAAAATTGACACACCCTTAACAAATCTTATCAGAAAAAGAAAACTCACCCAAATAAATAAACTCAGAGATGAGAATGGAAACATCACCAGAGAAACAACCAAGATTCTGAGCATTATAAGGGAATATTTCTCAAAACTATGCTAATAAGTTTGAGAACTTGGCAAAAATGGACCTTTTCATAGCAAATATAGACATGCAGCTAATACTAAACCAAGATGAGTTAAACCATTTTAACAGGAACATATCAAGCATTAAGATAGAAACAGCAATAAGAGAAGTCCTATCTAAAAAAAGCCCAAGACCAGACAGATTTACATCAGAATTCTACATGGCCTTCAACGCAGAGCTCACACCAATACTACTCCAACTCTTCAATGAAATTGAAAGTTCACTACAGAACTTATTCAATGAGGCCATCAAAACCCTCATCCCCAAACCAGGCAGGGACTCATCAAAAAAGAGAAGTTTAAACACATTTCTTTGATGAACATTGATGCAAAACTTCTCAAAAAAATGTTGGTCAATTGACTTCAACAATTCATCCAAAAAATAATACACCACGATCAAACAAGATTCATTTCAAGGATGCAAAGTTGGGTCAATATACGCAAATCAATTAATATAATACATCGCACCAACAAAGCAAGGATAAGAACCACATGGTTATCTCAATTGTTTGAGAAAAAGCATTTGACAACATCCAACAATCCCTTTATGATGATGAAGGCTCTGGAAAAATTAGGAATCCAGGGAACATTCCTCAATAGAATAAAGGCTGTATATGACAAACATACAGCCAGCATTATACTTAATGGTGAAAAACTAAAGCCATTTCCTCTTAAATCAAGAAGGGGACAATGGATTGCTGGGTCATAGGGAAGCTCTATGTGGAGTCTTTTGAGGAACCTCCATACTACTTTCCAAAGTGGTTGAACAAATTTACACTCTCACCAACAATGCAGTAAGGTTCCCTTCTGTCCACATCCCCTCAGCATCTGTTGTTATTAGAGTTCTTGATTTTAGCCATTCTAACTGGAGTGAGGTGGTATCTCAATGTTATTTTGATTTGCATTTTGTTATGGGTAGGGAGGTTGAGCATTTCTTAATGTATCTATTGGCCATCCTTCTTTCCTCTTCAGAGAAGTTTCTCTTTAAGTCTTTAGCCCACTTATTTATTGGCAGTTGTTTCTTTGAAGATTTTTTGATTTCCAGGTATATTTTAGACATGAGACCCTTGTCCATTGTATGGCTAGTGAAGATCTCCCAATCCTTGGGCTTTCTATTGATCTTGCTAGCTTCATCCTTTGCCATGCAGAAACTCTGCAATTTCATGCAATCCCATTTGTCCAACCTTTCTTTGATTTGTTGTGTTTCTGGGTCTCTATTCAGAAAATTTCGGCCTGTGCCGAGGAGACTTATAGTTCCTCCAATTCCATCCTGTAATATTTTCAAAGTATCTGCATTGACTCCAGGTCTTTGATCCATTTGGAGTTGACTCTTTTGCAGAGTGATATATAAGGATGTAGCTTCAGTTTTCTACAAGTGATTAACCAATTTTGCCAGCACCATTTACTGAAGAGGCTGTCTTTCTTCCATTCTAATTTTTAGCTCCATTATCGTAGATTAGATGGCTATTGGTCTTTAGGTGCATTTTTGGATTTTCAATTATATTCCATTGGTCCTGAAGTTTGTTCTTATGTCTGTATCAAGCTGTTTTGATTAGAATTGTGTTGTAGTAGAGTTTGAAATTTTGTATGGATATTCCTCCAGCACTTTTCTTTCTGTTTTTTTTATCATTTTTTCTATTCGGGGTCTTTTATTGTTCTGTATGAATTTTTAGATTGCCTCTTCTACTTCCTTGAAGAATGAGGTTGGGATATTGATAGGTAGCGCATTGAATTTGTAGATAGCCTTGGCAAGTATTGCCATTTTCACGATGTGGTTCCTTCCAATCCAGGAGCATGGGAGGTTTTTCCACTTTTTAAGTAGTGTTTTGATTTTCTTTTTCAGGTTTTTAAAGTTTTCATCAGCCTGGCACTGGTGGCTCATGCCTGTAATCCTAGCTACTCAGGAGGCTGAGATCTGAGGATCATGGTTCAAAGCTAGGGAAATTAAGTCCATGAGACTCTAATCTCCAATAAAACACTAGAAAACCGGAAGTGGTGCTGTGCCTCAAGTGATAGAGAGCTCGCCTTGAGTTGAAGAGCTGCGGGACAGCACCCAGGCCCAAAGTTCAAGACCCATGACTGACAAAAAACAATAAAGTTTCCATCATAAAGGTCCTTCACTTTTTTATTAATTCCTAGGTGTTTTATTTTGGGGTGGCTATTATAGATGGAATTGTTTTCCTGGTTTCAGCCACATTTTTCTCATTGTTGGATTAGAGAAAAGCCATTGTCTTTGAGGGTTAATTTTATAACCGGCAAATTTGCCAAAGTTTTGAATCACTATGAGTAATTTGGGAGTGGATTCCATGGGATTCTTTAAATACAAGATCATGTCATCTACAAAGAGGACGAGTTTTACTTAATCTTTTCCTATTTGGATCCATTTTATGTTTGCACCTTGTCTTATCGTTGTAGCTTGGCATTCTAATACTAAATTGAAAAAAACTGGAGAGAGTGGACATCCTGGTCCCCTTCCTTTTTTTTTATTGTGAAAATACTTTACAGAGGAGTTTTGATTACCTGGGCAAGATAATGAATACATTTCTTATCAGCATTGTAATCTCCTCCTTTGTTTCCCCTTCCCATCCCTTTCCATCTTCCTCCCACCCCTACCCAATCCCCCCCCCCCCCGCACCAAAGTTGTAAAGTTCGTTTTTGACATAACGACTTGTAAGTTTCGTTGTTGCAATGGGTCCACCTGTATCCCTATTTAAACGATTTGTTTTTCCCCTTCCCCTCTACAAATTATACCAACATCAAACACAGTGAAAGCAGGGGTTATACTCTGAGGGAGGGACATACAAAGCAAAAAGAAATAACTTTACAATTGTGTTAGAAACAATCGCATGAAGGAAAAAAAAAACATTTGAATACATATCTTAGGGTTCATTTCCCTAACATCAAATTATCTGACCTTTTCAGCTTGACTCAGACATATACTAGATACTGCTAATAAGGGAAACCATGAGACGTATGTTTCTTTGGACCTGGCTTACTTCACTTAATATAATTTTTTCCAAGCCTTTCCATTTCCTAACAAATGGGGCAATGCCATTCTTTCTGATGGAGGCATAGAATTCAATTGTGTATATATAACACATTTTCTTGATCCATTCATCTACTGAGGGCCATCTGGGTTGGTTCCTTATCTTAGCTATAGTAAATAATGTTACAATGAACATAGTTGTGCTGGTAGCTTTAGTGTGGTCTTGTTTGTGAACATTTGTGTAAGTGCCACACAGGCTGAAATTTTCTTAATAGCGACCCAGAAACATGACAAATCAAAGAAAGGTTGGACAAATGGGATTGCATGAAATTGCAGAGCTTCTGCATGGCCAAGGACATAGTTAGCAAGATCAATAGAAAGCCCACGGATTGGGAGAAGATCTTCACTAGCCATAAAATGGGACAAGGGTCTCATATCTAAAATATAACTGGAACTCAAAAAAATAAATCCCCTAACAACAAATCTTCACACAAACCACTGCCCAATAAATAAGTGGCTAAAGACTTAAAGAGAAACTTCTCTGAAGAGGAAAGAAGGATGGCCAGTAGACACATGTAGGAATGGTTAACCTCCCTAGCTATAAAATAAATGCAAATCAAAACAACATTCAGATTCCACCTCACCCCTGTTAGTATGGCTAATATCAAGAACTCTAACAACAGATTCTGGATGGTATGTGGACAGAAGGGAACCCTACTTCATTGTTGGTGGGCGTGTAAACTTGTTCAACTACTTTGGAATGTATTATGGAGATTCCTCAAAAGACTCCACATAGAGGAGAAGTTCCGGGAAGATGGCAGAGGAAAAGCTGGAATCTGAACAAGCCCTCTCATAGAAAGCAGTTTTAGAGTTCCAGTGAACAGTCCTAAGCCAGAGAATCACACCAAATGTGCCATCACAGGACAGAGAGTTAGGCCAGAGAGGGGAAACCCAGGCAAGGAGACACATCTGAACGCTTGCCAGCAGCCACCGCGGCAGCGGTAGCGGTGGTGGAGGCAGCGGTGGTGGCGGCGATGGCAGGGCACCATACCTGAGCCACAGAGAGAGTCTGGGACGAAGGAGCCAGACGCAGCGGGCAAGCAGATTCTACTCAACACCAGCAAGAACCGACAAGGAGTGGACATCTTCATCCTGCAGTTCACAGACCAGAGACAACCCAGGAACCAAGACTCAGCATGAGTAGAAGGCCCGACGTCCTCACTCCTTCTCAGGGAGCAGAGGAAGGAAGTCCAACACTCCCCACCCCCCAGTACTGGAGATCTCCATCTTGGATACCGACAAAGCTCGGAGGAGCTGCTAGCTCCAACTCAGGCCTTAGAATAAAACGAGTCATTTAGCAGGTCACAAGATCCTAACTGACCTGCCAGACCCAGCTCCACCCAGGGAAAAGCACCAAGCTTGGGCACCAGCCCCAGGAGTGGCTTTCTTCACTGGGTAATCAGAGCCAGAGGCTGCCCCTCCCTCTAGCAGCCTCGATAATCAATTGAAATTCAGTAAACAGAAGCTCTGAGAATGACTCCAGGCCAGGCTCTGTGAGTTTTTCATAAAAAAGCCCCAGGGAAAAGCTACTGTTTGTTGAAAGGCCTCAACTCTACCCAGAACCTAGCCTCATCACTGCATCCCCCTCTTTTGTGATTCTCAAAGCAGATCAGCCTCGCATTAAACTAACCTGGGAGGAGCATCTCAAAATCCGGGGTAAAGCAGAGAATTTTTCTGCCTGTTTGAACAAACTGACTTAAGAAACCAATCAAGCCACAGGATCACAAGCAGACCAGAGACTCCAAGAGCGTGGTTACAGACAAAAGGGAGATACAGGATTTTTCCCACCCCTCCCCCCAAAAAATCAAAGAACTTCTTCTTCTTCTTCTTCTTCTTCTTCTTCTTCTTCTTCTTCTTCTTCTTCTTCTTCTTCTTCTTCTTCTTCTTCTTCTTCTTCTTCTTCTTCTTCTTCTTCTTCTTCTTCTTCTTCTTCTTCTTCTTCTTCTTCTTCTTCTTTTCTTCTCCTCCTCCTCCTCCTCCTCCTCCTCCTCCTCCTCCTGCTCCTCCTCCTCCTCCTCTTCTTCTTCTTCTTCTTCTTCTTCTTCTTCTTGTTCTTCTTCTTCTTCATTTTTTTTGGTACCTTATATAAATTTTTTTTTCTTTTCTAAAACTTTTTTAATCTTTAATTTTTGCCTTTTTTGAAAAAAAATTGTAT
>NW_024871353.1:75000-80000 GCF_019054845.1 Dipodomys spectabilis | reverse complement strand
CATCACACTCACCCGAACCCTAAACCTTACCCTAACCCTAAACCTCACCCTAAACATCACCCTAACCCTAACCTTCACCCTCACCCTCACCCTCACAATAAACATCAACTTAACCCTACATCTCAGCCTAACCCTAACCCTCTACCTGACCCTAAACCTCACCCTGACCCTCACCCTAACCCTAACCCTAACCCTAACCCTCACCGTAAACCTTACCCTTAACCTAACCCTCAACCTAAACCTAACCCTCACCCTAAACCTAACCCTCACACTAACCTTAACCCTAACCCTCACCCTCACCCTCTCAATACCCCTAACCCTAACCCTAATCTTAACACTGACCCTCACCCTCACCCTAACCCTAACCCTAACCCTTAACCTCACTCTCACCTTAACCCTCACATTCACCCTAAACCTCACCCTAACCCTACGCCTACCCCTCTCCCTAACCCTCACATTAACGCTAACCCTAACCCTAACCCCAACCCTAACCCTACCCCTAACTCTCAACCTCACACTAACCCTAAACCTAACCTTCACCCTCATCCTAACTCTAATCCTCACCCACACCCTAACCGTCTAACTCACCTGAAGCCTCTCCCTCACCCGAACCCTCATCCTCACCCTAAATCTCACCCTAAACATCACCCAAACCCTAACCCTCACCCTAACCCTAAACTTAACCCTCATCCTCACCCTAACCCTCACCCTAACCCTTATCCTCACCCTAACCCTAACCCTAACCCTAACCCTAACCCTAACCCTAACCCTAACCCTAACCCTAACCCTAACCCTAACCCTAACCCTAACCCTGACCCTGACCCTGACCCTAACCCTGACCCTGACCCTGACCCTGACCCTGACCCTGACCCTGACCCTGACCCTGACCCTGACCCTGACCCTGACCCTGACCCTAACCCTAACCCTAACCCTGACCCTAACCCTAACCCTAACCCTAACCCTAACCCTAACCCTAACCCTAACCGTAACCCTCACTCTGACCCTCACGCTAACACTCACCCTAACCCTAACCCTAAACCTTATCCTCACCTTAACCCTCACCCTAACCCTTACCCTCATCCTTTCCCTAACCCTAACCCTCACCCTCACCCTAACCCTAACCCAAACAATAACCCTAATGATTATCCTAACCCTAACCCTCACACTCACCCAAACCCAAACCTTAACCGTAACCCTCACCTTCACCCTCAACCTAAACCTCAACCTCACCCTCATCCTAACCCTCACCCTCACCCTAAACATCAACCTAACCGTAACCCTCTAAACCAAACCCTAACTCTAACCCTAACCTTCACCCTAACCCTAAACTTACCTCTCACCCTAACCCTCACCCTAACCCTAACCCTAAACTTTCCCTAACGCTAACCCTAACATTAACCCTCACCCTCATACTAAACATCACTCTAACGCTAACCCTCACCCTAACCCTAACCCTAAGCCTCATCCTAACCCTACCCCTCAACTTAACCTTCACCCTCCCCTAATCCTCACCCTAACTCTAACCCTAACCCTTACCTAAACAAAACCCTCACCCACACCCTCAACTTAACCCTCACCATAACCCTTACCTCACCCTAAACCTAACTCTAACCCTCAGCCTAAACCTAACCCTCACCCTAACCCTAAACCTACCCCTCACGCTAACCCTCATCCGAACCCTCACCCTAAACCTAACCCTCACCCTAAACCTAACCCTAACCCTCAACCTCACTGTAACACTCACCGTCACCCTAACACTCAACCTAACCCAAACCCTCACCCACACCCTAACCATCACACTCACCCGAACCCTAAACCTTACCCTAACCCTAAACCTCACCCTAAACATCACCCTAACCCTAACCTTCACCCTCACCCTCACCCTCACAATAAACATCAACTTAACCCTACATCTCAGCCTAACCCTAACCCTCTACCTGACCCTAAACCTCACCCTGACCCTCACCCTAACCCTAACCCTAACCCTAACCCTCACCGTAAACCTTACCCTTAACCTAACCCTCAACCTAAACCTAACCCTCACCCTAAACCTAACCCTCACACTAACCTTAACCCTAACCCTCACCCTCACCCTCTCAATACCCCTAACCCTAACCCTAATCTTAACACTGACCCTCACCCTCACCCTAACCCTAACCCTAACCCTTAACCTCACTCTCACCTTAACCCTCACATTCACCCTAAACCTCACCCTAACCCTACGCCTACCCCTCTCCCTAACCCTCACATTAACGCTAACCCTAACCCTAACCCCAACCCTAACCCTACCCCTAACTCTCAACCTCACACTAACCCTAAACCTAACCTTCACCCTCATCCTAACCCTAATCCTCACCCACACCCTAACCGTCTAACTCACCTGAAGCCTCTCCCTCACCCGAACCCTCATCCTCACCCTAAATCTCACCCTAAACATCACCCAAACCCTAACCCTCACCCTAACCCTAAACTTAACCCTCATCCTCACCCTAACCCTCACCCTAACCCTTATCCTCACCCTAACCCTAACCCTAACCCTAACCCTAACCCTAACCCTAACCCTAACCCTAACCCTAACCCTAACCCCAACCCTCACCCTAACCCTAAACTTAACCCTCATCCTCACCCTAACCCTAACCCTAACCCTAACCCTAACCCTAACCCTAACCCTAACCCTAACCCTAACCCTAACCCTAACCCTAACCCTAACCCTAACCCTAACCCTGACCCTGACCCTGACCCTGACCCTAACCCTGACCCTGACCCTGACCCTGACCCTGACCCTGACCCTGACCCTGACCCTGACCCTGACCCTGACCCTGACCCTGACCCTAACCCTAACCCTAACCCTGACCCTAACCCTAACCCTAACCCTAACCCTAACCCTAACCCTAACCCTAACCGTAACCCTCACTCTGACCCTCACGCTAACACTCACCCTAACCCTAACCCTAAACCTTATCCTCACCTTAACCCTCACCCTAACCCTTACCCTCATCCTTTCCCTAACCCTAACCCTCACCCTCACCCTAACCCTAACCCAAACAATAACCCTAATGATCATCCTAACCCTAACCCTCACACTCACCCAAACCCAAACCTTAACCGTAACCCTCACCTTCACCCTCAACCTAAACCTCAACCTCACCCTCATCCTAACCCTCACCCTCACCCTAAACATCAACCTAACCGTAACCCTCTAAACCAAACCCTAACTCTAACCCTAACCTTCACCCTAACCCTAAACTTACCTCTCACCCTAACCCTCACCCTAACCCTAACCCTAAACTTTCCCTAACGCTAACCCTAACATTAACCCTCACCCTCATACTAAACATCACTCTAACGCTAACCCTCACCCTAACCCTAACCCTAAGCCTCATCCTAACCCTACCCCTCAACTTAACCTTCACCCTCCCCTAATCCTCACCCTAACTCTAACCCTAACCCTTACCTAAACAAAACCCTCACCCACACCCTCAACTTAACCCTCACCATAACCCTTACCTCACCCTAAACCTAACTCTAACCCTCAGCCTAAACCTAACCCTCACCCTAACCCTAAACCTACCCCTCACGCTAACCCTCATCCGAACCCTCACCCTAAACCTAACCCTCACCCTAAACCTAACCCTAACCCTCAACCTCACTGTAACACTCACCGTCACCCTAACACTCAACCTAACCCAAACCCTCACCCACACCCTAACCATCACACTCACCCGAACCCTAAACCTTACCCTAACCCTAAACCTCACCCTAAACATCACCCTAACCCTAACCTTCACCCTCACCCTCACCCTCACAATAAACATCAACTTAACCCTACATCTCAGCCTAACCCTAACCCTCTACCTGACCCTAAACCTCACCCTGACCCTCACCCTAACCCTAACCCTAACCCTAACCCTCACCGTAAACCTTACCCTTAACCTAACCCTCAACCTAAACCTAACCCTCACCCTAAACCTAACCCTCACACTAACCTTAACCCTAACCCTCACCCTCACCCTCTCAATACCCCTAACCCTAACCCTAATCTTAACACTGACCCTCACCCTCACCCTAACCCTAACCCTAACCCTTAACCTCACTCTCACCTTAACCCTCACATTCACCCTAAACCTCACCCTAACCCTACGCCTACCCCTCTCCCTAACCCTCACATTAACGCTAACCCTAACCCTAACCCCAACCCTAACCCTACCCCTAACTCTCAACCTCACACTAACCCTAAACCTAACCTTCACCCTCATCCTAACCCTAATCCTCACCCACACCCTAACCCTCAAACTCACCTGAAGCCTCTCCCTCACCCGAACCCTCATCCTCACCCTAAATCTCACCCTAAACATCACCCAAACCCTAACCCTCACCCTAACCCTAAACTTAACCCTCATCCTCACCCTAACCCTCACCCTAACCCTTATCCTCACCCTAACCCTAACCCTAACCCTAACCCTAACCCTAACCCTAACCCTAACCCTAACCCTAACCCTAAACCTAACCCTAACCCTGACCCTAACCCTAACCCTAACCCTAACCCTAACCCTAACCCTGACCCTAACCCTGACCCTGACCCTGACCCTGACCCTGACCCTGACCCTGACCCTGACCCTGACCCTGACCCTGACCCTAACCCTAACCCTAACCCTAACCCTGACCCTAACCCTAACCCTAACCCTAACCCTAACCCTAACCCTAACCCTAACCCTGACCCTAAGCCTAACCCTAACCCTAACCCTAACCCTAACCGTAACCCTCACTCTGACCCTCACGCTAACACTCACCCTAACCCAGCCCTAAACCTTATCCTCACCTTAACCCTCACCCTAACCCTTACCCTCATCCTTTCCCTAACCCTAACCCTCACCCTCACCCTAACCCTAACCCAAACAATAACCCTAATGATCATCCTAACCCTAACCCTCACACTCACCCAAACCCAAACCTTAACCGTAACCCTCACCTTCACCCTCAACCTAAACCTCAACCTCACC
>NW_024871353.1:60000-65000 GCF_019054845.1 Dipodomys spectabilis | reverse complement strand
CCCTAAACCTAACCCTCACACTAACCTTAACCCTAACCCTCACCCTCACCCTCTCAATACCCCTAACCCTAACCCTAATCTTAACACTGACCCTCACCCTCACCCTAACCCTAACCCTAACCCTTAACCTCACTCTCACCTTAACCCTCACATTCACCCTAAACCTCACCCTAACCCTACGCCTACCCCTCTCCCTAACCCTCACATTAACGCTAACCCTAACCCTAACCCCAACCCTAACCCTACCCCTAACTCTCAACCTCACACTAACCCTAAACCTAACCTTCACCCTCACCCTAACCCTAATCCTCACCCACACCCTAACCCTCAAACTCACCTGAAGCCTCTCCCTCACCCGAACCCTCATCCTCACCCTAAATCTCACCCTAAACATCACCCAAACCCTAACCCTCACCCTAACCCTAAACTTAACCCTCATCCTCACCCTAACCCTCACCCTAACCCTTATCCTCACCCTAACCCTAACCCTAACCCTAACCCTAACCCTAACCCTAACCCTAACCCTAACCCTAACCCTAACCCTAACCCTAACCCTAACCCTGACCCTAACCCTAACCCTAACCCTAACCCTAACCCTAACCCTGACCCTAACCCTGACCCTGACCCTGACCCTGACCCTGACCCTGACCCTGACCCTGACCCTGACCCTGACCCTGACCCTGACCCTGACCCTGACCCTGACCCTAACCCTAACCCTAACCCTAACCCTGACCCTAACCCTAACCCTAACCCTAACCCTAACCCTAACCCTAACCCTAACCCTGACCCTAAGCCTAACCCTAACCCTAACCCTAACCCTAACCGTAACCCTCACTCTGACCCTCACGCTAACACTCACCCTAACCCTAACCCTAAACCTTATCCTCACCTTAACCCTCACCCTAACCCTTACCCTCATCCTTTCCCTAACCCTAACCCTCACCCTCACCCTAACCCTAACCCAAACAATAACCCTAATGATCATCCTAACCCTAACCCTCACACTCACCCAAACCCAAACCTTAACCGTAACCCTCACCTTCACCCTCAACCTAAACCTCAACCTCACCCTCATCCTAACCCTCACCCTCACCCTAAACATCAACCTAACCGTAACCCTCTAAACCAAACCCTAACTCTAACCCTAACCTTCACCCTAACCCTAAACTTACCTCTCACCCTAACCCTCACCCTAACCCTAACCCTAAACTTTCCCTAACGCTAACCCTAACATTAACCCTCACCCTCATACTAAACATCACTCTAACGCTAACCCTCACCCTAACCCTAACCCTAAGCCTCATCCTAACCCTACCCCTCAACTTAACCTTCACCCTCCCCTAATCCTCACCCTAACTCTAACCCTAACCCTTACCTAAACAAAACCCTCACCCACACCCTCAACTTAACCCTCACCATAACCCTTACCTCACCCTAAACCTAACTCTAACCCTCAGCCTAAACCTAACCCTCACCCTAACCCTAAACCTACCCCTCACGCTAACCCTCATCCGAACCCTCACCCTAAACCTAACCCTCACCCTAAACCTAACCCTAACCCTCAACCTCACCGTAACACTCACCGTCACCCTAACACTCAACCTAACCCAAACCCTCACCCACACCCTAACCATCACACTCACCCGAACCCTAAACCTTACCCTAACCCTAAACCTCACCCTAAACATCACCCTAACCCTAACCTTCACCCTCACCCTCACCCTCACAATAAACATCAACTTAACCCTACATCTCAGCCTAACCCTAACCCTCTACCTGACCCTAAACCTCACCCTGACCCTCACCCTAACCCTAACCCTAACCCTAACCCTCACCGTAAACCTTACCCTTAACCTAACCCTCAACCTAAACCTAACCCTCACCCTAAACCTAACCCTCACACTAACCTTAACCCTAACCCTCACCCTCACCCTCTCAATACCCCTAACCCTAACCCTAATCTTAACACTGACCCTCACCCTCACCCTAACCCTAACCCTAACCCTTAACCTCACTCTCACCTTAACCCTCACATTCACCCTAAACCTCACCCTAACCCTACGCCTACCCCTCTCCCTAACCCTCACATTAACGCTAACCCTAACCCTAACCCCAACCCTAACCCTACCCCTAACTCTCAACCTCACACTAACCCTAAACCTAACCTTCACCCTCACCCTAACCCTAATCCTCACCCACACCCTAACCCTCAAACTCACCTGAAGCCTCTCCCTCACCCGAACCCTCATCCTCACCCTAAATCTCACCCTAAACATCACCCAAACCCTAACCCTCACCCTAACCCTAAACTTAACCCTCATCCTCACCCTAACCCTCACCCTAACCCTTATCCTCACCCTAACCCTAACCCTAACCCTAACCCTAACCCTAACCCTAACCCTAACCCTAACCCTAACCCTAACCCTGACCCTAACCCTAACCCTAACCCTAACCCTAACCCTAACCCTAACCCTGACCCTAACCCTGACCCTGACCCTGACCCTGACCCTGACCCTGACCCTGACCCTGACCCTGACCCTGACCCTGACCCTAACCCTAACCCTAACCCTAACCCTGACCCTAACCCTAACCCTAACCCTAACCCTAACCCTAACCCTAACCCTAACCCTGACCCTAAGCCTAACCCTAACCCTAACCCTAACCCTAACCGTAACCCTCACTCTGACCCTCACGCTAACACTCACCCTAACCCTAACCCTAAACCTTATCCTCACCTTAACCCTCACCCTAACCCTTGCCCTCATCCTTTCCCTAACCCTAACCCTCACCCTCACCCTAACCCTAACCCAAACAATAACCCTAATGATCATCCTAACCCTAACCCTCACACTCACCCAAACCCAAACCTTAACCGTAACCCTCACCTTCACCCTCAACCTAAACCTCAACCTCACCCTCATCCTAACCCTCACCCTCACCCTAAACATCAACCTAACCGTAACCCTCTAAACCAAACCCTAACTCTAACCCTAACCTTCACCCTAACCCTAAACTTACCTCTCACCCTAACCCTCACCCTAACCCTAACCCTAAACTTTCCCTAACGCTAACCCTAACATTAACCCTCACCCTCATACTAAACATCACTCTAACGCTAACCCTCACCCTAACCCTAACCCTAAGCCTCATCCTAACCCTACCCCTCAACTTAACCTTCACCCTCCCCTAATCCTCACCCTAACTCTAACCCTAACCCTTACCTAAACAAAACCCTCACCCACACCCTCAACTTAACCCTCACCATAACCCTTACCTCACCCTAAACCTAACTCTAACCCTCAGCCTAAACCTAACCCTCACCTTAACCCTAAACCTACCCCTCACGCTAACCCTCATCCGAACCCTCACCCTAAACCTAACCCTCACCCTAAACCTAACCCTAACCCTCAACCTCACCGTAACACTCACCGTCACCCTAACACTCAACCTAACCCAAACCCTCACCCACACCCTAACCATCACACTCACCCGAACCCTAAACCTTACCCTAACCCTAAACCTCACCCTAAACATCACCCTAACCCTAACCTTCACCCTCACCCTCACCCTCACAATAAACATCAACTTAACCCTACATCTCAGCCTAACCCTAACCCTCTACCTGACCCTAAACCTCACCCTGACCCTCACCCTAACCCTAACCCTAACCCTAACCCTCACCGTAAACCTTACCCTTAACCTAACCCTCAACCTAAACCTAACCCTCACCCTAAACCTAACCCTCACACTAACCTTAACCCTAACCCTCACCCTCACCCTCTCAATACCCCTAACCCTAACCCTAATCTTAACACTGACCCTCACCCTCACCCTAACCCTAACCCTAACCCTTAACCTCACTCTCACCTTAACCCTCACATTCACCCTAAACCTCACCCTAACCCTACGCCTACCCCTCTCCCTAACCCTCACATTAACGCTAACCCTAACCCTAACCCCAACCCTAACCCTACCCCTAACTCTCAACCTCACACTAACCCTAAACCTAACCTTCACCCTCACCCTAACCCTAATCCTCACCCACACCCTAACCCTCAAACTCACCTGAAGCCTCTCCCTCACCCGAACCCTCATCCTCACCCTAAATCTCACCCTAAACATCACCCAAACCCTAACCCTCACCCTAACCCTAAACTTAACCCTCATCCTCACCCTAACCCTCACCCTAACCCTTATCCTCACCCTAACCCTAACCCTAACCCTAACCCTAACCCTAACCCTAACCCTAACCCTGACCCTGACCCTAACCCTAACCCTAACCCTAACCCTAACCCTAACCCTGACCCTGACCTTGACCCTGACCCTGACCCTGACCCTGACCCTGACCCTGACCCTGACCCTAACCCTGACCCTGACCCTGACCCTAACCCTAACCCTAACCCTAACCCTAACCCTAACCCTAACCCTAACCCTAACCCTAACCCTAACCCTAACCCTGACCCTAACCCTAACCCTAACCCTAACCCTAACCCTAACCCTGACCCTGACCCTGACCCTGACCCTGACCCTGACCCTGACCCTGACCCTGACCCTGACCCTGACCCTGACCCTGACCCTGACCCTAACCCTAACCCTAACCCTAACCCTGACCCTAACCCTAACCCTAACCCTAACCCTAACCCTAACCCTAACCCTGACCCTAAGCCTAACCCTATCCCTAACCCTAACCCTAACCGTAACCCTCACTCTGACCCTCACGCTAACACTCACCCTAACCCTAACCCTAAACCTTATCCTCACCTTAACCCTCACCCTAACCCTTACCCTCATCCTTTCCCTAACCCTAACCCTCACCCTCACCCTAACCCTAACCCAAACAATAACCCTAATGATCATCCTAACCCTAACCCTCACACTCACCCAAACCCAAACCTTAACCGTAACCCTCACCTTCACCCTCAACCTAAACCTCAACCTCACCCTCATCCTAACCCTCACCCTCACCCTAAACATCAACCTAACCGTAACCCTCTAAACCA
>NW_024871353.1:35000-50000 GCF_019054845.1 Dipodomys spectabilis | reverse complement strand
AACACTGACCCTCACCCTCACCCTAACCCTAACCCTAACCCTTAACCTCACTCTCACCTTAACCCTCACATTCACCCTAAACCTCACCCTAACCCTACGCCTACCCCTCTCCCTAACCCTCACATTAACGCTAACCCTAACCCTAACCCCAACCCTAACCCTACCCCTAACTCTCAACCTCACACTAACCCTAAACCTAACCTTCACCCTCACCCTAACCCTAATCCTCACCCACACCCTAACCCTCAAACTCACCTGAAGCCTCTCCCTCACCCGAACCCTCATCCTCACCCTAAATCTCACCCTAAACATCACCCAAACCCTAACCCTCACCCTAACCCTAAACTTAACCCTCATCCTCACCCTAACCCTCACCCTAACCCTTATCCTCACCCTAACCCTAACCCTAACCCTAACCCTAACCCTAACCCTAACCCTAACCCTAACCCTAACCCTAACCCTAACCCTAACCCTAACCCTGACCCTAACCCTAACCCTAACCCTAACCCTAACCCTAACCCTAACCCTGACCCTAACCCTGACCCTGACCCTGACCCTGACCCTGACCCTGACCCTGACCCTGACCCTGACCCTGACCCTGACCCTGACCCTGACCCTAACCCTAACCCTAACCCTAACCCTGACCCTAACCCTAACCCTAACCCTAACCCTAACCCTAACCCTAACCCTAACCCTGACCCTAAGCCTAACCCTAACCCTAACCCTAACCCTAACCGTAACCCTCACTCTGACCCTCACGCTAACACTCACCCTAACCCTAACCCTAAACCTTATCCTCACCTTAACCCTCACCCTAACCCTTACCCTCATCCTTTCCCTAACCCTAACCCTCACCCTCACCCTAACCCTAACCCAAACAATAACCCTAATGATCATCCTAACCCTAACCCTCACACTCACCCAAACCCAAACCTTAACCGTAACCCTCACCTTCACCCTCAACCTAAACCTCAACCTCACCCTCATCCTAACCCTCACCCTCACCCTAAACATCAACCTAACCGTAACCCTCTAAACCAAACCCTAACTCTAACCCTAACCTTCACCCTAACCCTAAACTTACCTCTCACCCTAACCCTCACCCTAACCCTAACCCTAAACTTTCCCTAACGCTAACCCTAACATTAACCCTCACCCTCATACTAAACATCACTCTAACGCTAACCCTCACCCTAACCCTAACCCTAAGCCTCATCCTAACCCTACCCCTCAACTTAACCTTCACCCTCCCCTAATCCTCACCCTAACTCTAACCCTAACCCTTACCTAAACAAAACCCTCACCCACACCCTCAACTTAACCCTCACCATAACCCTTACCTCACCCTAAACCTAACTCTAACCCTCAGCCTAAACCTAACCCTCACCCTAACCCTAAACCTACCCCTCACGCTAACCCTCATCCGAACCCTCACCCTAAACCTAACCCTCACCCTAAACCTAACCCTAACCCTCAACCTCACCGTAACACTCACCGTCACCCTAACACTCAACCTAACCCAAACCCTCACCCACACCCTAACCATCACACTCACCCGAACCCTAAACCTTACCCTAACCCTAAACCTCACCCTAAACATCACCCTAACCCTAACCTTCACCCTCACCCTCACCCTCACAATAAACATCAACTTAACCCTACATCTCAGCCTAACCCTAACCCTCTACCTGACCCTAAACCTCACCCTGACCCTCACCCTAACCCTAACCCTAACCCTAACCCTCACCGTAAACCTTACCCTTAACCTAACCCTCAACCTAAACCTAACCCTCACCCTAAACCTAACCCTCACACTAACCTTAACCCTAACCCTCACCCTCACCCTCTCAATACCCCTAACCCTAACCCTAATCTTAACACTGACCCTCACCCTCACCCTAACCCTAACCCTAACCCTTAACCTCACTCTCACCTTAACCCTCACATTCACCCTAAACCTCACCCTAACCCTACGCCTACCCCTCTCCCTAACCCTCACATTAACGCTAACCCTAACCCTAACCCCAACCCTAACCCTACCCCTAACTCTCAACCTCACACTAACCCTAAACCTAACCTTCACCCTCACCCTAACCCTAATCCTCACCCACACCCTAACCCTCAAACTCACCTGAAGCCTCTCCCTCACCCGAACCCTCATCCTCACCCTAAATCTCACCCTAAACATCACCCAAACCCTAACCCTCACCCTAACCCTAAACTTAACCCTCATCCTCACCCTAACCCTCACCCTAACCCTTATCCTCACCCTAACCCTAACCCTAACCCTAACCCTAACCCTAACCCTAACCCTAACCCTAACCCTAACCCTAACCCTAACCCTGACCCTAACCCTAACCCTAACCCTAACCCTAACCCTAACCCTAACCCTGACCCTGACCCTGACCCTGACCCTGACCCTGACCCTGACCCTGACCCTGACCCTGACCCTAACCCTAACCCTAACCCTAACCCTGACCCTAACCCTAACCCTAACCCTAACCCTAACCCTAACCCTAACCCTAACCCTGACCCTAAGCCTAACCCTAACCCTAACCCTAACCCTAACCGTAACCCTCACTCTGACCCTCACGCTAACACTCACCCTAACCCTAACCCTAAACCTTATCCTCACCTTAACCCTCACCCTAACCCTTGCCCTCATCCTTTCCCTAACCCTAACCCTCACCCTCACCCTAACCCTAACCCAAACAATAACCCTAATGATCATCCTAACCCTAACCCTCACACTCACCCAAACCCAAACCTTAACCGTAACCCTCACCTTCACCCTCAACCTAAACCTCAACCTCACCCTCATCCTAACCCTCACCCTCACCCTAAACATCAACCTAACCGTAACCCTCTAAACCAAACCCTAACTCTAACCCTAACCTTCACCCTAACCCTAAACTTACCTCTCACCCTAACCCTCACCCTAACCCTAACCCTAAACTTTCCCTAACGCTAACCCTAACATTAACCCTCACCCTCATACTAAACATCACTCTAACGCTAACCCTCACCCTAACCCTAACCCTAAGCCTCATCCTAACCCTACCCCTCAACTTAACCTTCACCCTCCCCTAATCCTCACCCTAACTCTAACCCTAACCCTTACCTAAACAAAACCCTCACCCACACCCTCAACTTAACCCTCACCATAACCCTTACCTCACCCTAAACCTAACTCTAACCCTCAGCCTAAACCTAACCCTCACCTTAACCCTAAACCTACCCCTCACGCTAACCCTCATCCGAACCCTCACCCTAAACCTAACCCTCACCCTAAACCTAACCCTAACCCTCAACCTCACCGTAACACTCACCGTCACCCTAACACTCAACCTAACCCAAACCCTCACCCACACCCTAACCATCACACTCACCCGAACCCTAAACCTTACCCTAACCCTAAACCTCACCCTAAACATCACCCTTACCCTAACCTTCACCCTCACCCTCACCCTCACAATAAACATCAACTTAACCCTACATCTCAGCCTAACCCTAACCCTCTACCTGACCCTAAACCTCACCCTGACCCTCACCCTAACCCTAACCCTAACCCTAACCCTCACCGTAAACCTTACCCTTAACCTAACCCTCAACCTAAACCTAACCCTCACCCTAAACCTAACCCTCACACTAACCTTAACCCTAACCCTCACCCTCACCCTCTCAATACCCCTAACCCTAACCCTAATCTTAACACTGACCCTCACCCTCACCCTAACCCTAACCCTAACCCTTAACCTCACTCTCACCTTAACCCTCACATTCACCCTAAACCTCACCCTAACCCTACGCCTACCCCTCTCCCTAACCCTCACATTAACGCTAACCCTAACCCTAACCCCAACCCTAACCCTACCCCTAACTCTCAACCTCACACTAACCCTAAACCTAACCTTCACCCTCACCCTAACCCTAATCCTCACCCACACCCTAACCCTCAAACTCACCTGAAGCCTCTCCCTCACCCGAACCCTCATCCTCACCCTAAATCTCACCCTAAACATCACCCAAACCCTAACCCTCACCCTAACCCTAAACTTAACCCTCATCCTCACCCTAACCCTCACCCTAACCCTTATCCTCACCCTAACCCTAACCCTAACCCTAACCCTAACCCTAACCCTAACCCTAACCCTGACCCTGACCCTAACCCTAACCCTAACCCTAACCCTAACCCTAACCCTGACCCTGACCTTGACCCTGACCCTGACCCTGACCCTGACCCTGACCCTGACCCTGACCCTGACCCTAACCCTGACCCTGACCCTGACCCTAACCCTAACCCTAACCCTAACCCTAACCCTAACCCTAACCCTAACCCTAACCCTAACCCTAACCCTGACCCTAACCCTAACCCTAACCCTAACCCTAACCCTAACCCTGACCCTGACCCTGACCCTGACCCTGACCCTGACCCTGACCCTGACCCTGACCCTGACCCTGACCCTGACCCTGACCCTGACCCTAACCCTAACCCTAACCCTAACCCTGACCCTAACCCTAACCCTAACCCTAACCCTAACCCTAACCCTAACCCTGACCCTAAGCCTAACCCTATCCCTAACCCTAACCCTAACCGTAACCCTCACTCTGACCCTCACGCTAACACTCACCCTAACCCTAACCCTAAACCTTATCCTCACCTTAACCCTCACCCTAACCCTTACCCTCATCCTTTCCCTAACCCTAACCCTCACCCTCACCCTAACCCTAACCCAAACAATAACCCTAATGATCATCCTAACCCTAACCCTCACACTCACCCAAACCCAAACCTTAACCGTAACCCTCACCTTCACCCTCAACCTAAACCTCAACCTCACCCTCATCCTAACCCTCACCCTCACCCTAAACATCAACCTAACCGTAACCCTCTAAACCAAACCCTAACTCTAACCCTAACCTTCACCCTAACCCTAAACTTACCTCTCACCCTAACCCTCACCCTAACCCTAACCCTAAACTTTCCCTAACGCTAACCCTAACATTAACCCTCACCCTCATACTAAACATCACTCTAACGCTAACCCTCACCCTAACCCTAACCCTAAGCCTCATCCTAACCCTACCCCTCAACTTAACCTTCACCCTCCCCTAATCCTCACCCTAACTCTAACCCTAACCCTTACCTAAACAAAACCCTCACCCACACCCTCAACTTAACCCTCACCATAACCCTTACCTCACCCTAAACCTAACTCTAACCCTCAGCCTAAACCTAACCCTCACCCTAACCCTAAACCTACCCCTCACGCTAACCCTCATCCGAACCCTCACCCTAAACCTAACCCTCACCCTAAACCTAACCCTAACCCTCAACCTCACCGTAACACTCACCGTCACCCTAACACTCAACCTAACCCAAACCCTCACCCACACCCTAACCATCACACTCACCCGAACCCTAAACCTTACCCTAACCCTAAACCTCACCCTAAACATCACCCTAACCCTAACCTTCACCCTCACCCTCACCCTCACAATAAACATCAACTTAACCCTACATCTCAGCCTAACCCTAACCCTCTACCTGACCCTAAACCTCACCCTGACCCTCACCCTAACCCTAACCCTAACCCTAACCCTCACCGTAAACCTTACCCTTAACCTAACCCTCAACCTAAACCTAACCCTCACCCTAAACCTAACCCTCACACTAACCTTAACCCTAACCCTCACCCTCACCCTCTCAATACCCCTAACCCTAACCCTAATCTTAACACTGACCCTCACCCTCACCCTAACCCTAACCCTAACCCTTAACCTCACTCTCACCTTAACCCTCACATTCACCCTAAACCTCACCCTAACCCTACGCCTACCCCTCTCCCTAACCCTCACATTAACGCTAACCCTAACCCTAACCCCAACCCTAACCCTACCCCTAACTCTCAACCTCACACTAACCCTAAACCTAACCTTCACCCTCACCCTAACCCTAATCCTCACCCACACCCTAACCCTCAAACTCACCTGAAGCCTCTCCCTCACCCGAACCCTCATCCTCACCCTAAATCTCACCCTAAACATCACCCAAACCCTAACCCTCACCCTAACCCTAAACTTAACCCTCATCCTCACCCTAACCCTCACCCTAACCCTTATCCTCACCCTAACCCTAACCCTAACCCTAACCCTAACCCTAACCCTAACCCTAACCCTAACCCTAACCCTAACCCTAACCCTAACCCTGACCCTAACCCTAACCCTAACCCTAACCCTAACCCTAACCCTAACCCTGACCCTAACCCTGACCCTGACCCTGACCCTGACCCTGACCCTGACCCTGACCCTGACCCTGACCCTGACCCTGACCCTGACCCTGACCCTAACCCTAACCCTAACCCTAACCCTGACCCTAACCCTAACCCTAACCCTAACCCTAACCCTAACCCTAACCCTAACCCTGACCCTAAGCCTAACCCTAACCCTAACCCTAACCCTAACCGTAACCCTCACTCTGACCCTCACGCTAACACTCACCCTAACCCTAACCCTAAACCTTATCCTCACCTTAACCCTCACCCTAACCCTTACCCTCATCCTTTCCCTAACCCTAACCCTCACCCTCACCCTAACCCTAACCCAAACAATAACCCTAATGATCATCCTAACCCTAACCCTCACACTCACCCAAACCCAAACCTTAACCGTAACCCTCACCTTCACCCTCAACCTAAACCTCAACCTCACCCTCATCCTAACCCTCACCCTCACCCTAAACATCAACCTAACCGTAACCCTCTAAACCAAACCCTAACTCTAACCCTAACCTTCACCCTAACCCTAAACTTACCTCTCACCCTAACCCTCACCCTAACCCTAACCCTAAACTTTCCCTAACGCTAACCCTAACATTAACCCTCACCCTCATACTAAACATCACTCTAACGCTAACCCTCACCCTAACCCTAACCCTAAGCCTCATCCTAACCCTACCCCTCAACTTAACCTTCACCCTCCCCTAATCCTCACCCTAACTCTAACCCTAACCCTTACCTAAACAAAACCCTCACCCACACCCTCAACTTAACCCTCACCATAACCCTTACCTCACCCTAAACCTAACTCTAACCCTCAGCCTAAACCTAACCCTCACCCTAACCCTAAACCTACCCCTCACGCTAACCCTCATCCGAACCCTCACCCTAAACCTAACCCTCACCCTAAACCTAACCCTAACCCTCAACCTCACCGTAACACTCACCGTCACCCTAACACTCAACCTAACCCAAACCCTCACCCACACCCTAACCATCACACTCACCCGAACCCTAAACCTTACCCTAACCCTAAACCTCACCCTAAACATCACCCTAACCCTAACCTTCACCCTCACCCTCACCCTCACAATAAACATCAACTTAACCCTACATCTCAGCCTAACCCTAACCCTCTACCTGACCCTAAACCTCACCCTGACCCTCACCCTAACCCTAACCCTAACCCTAACCCTCACCGTAAACCTTACCCTTAACCTAACCCTCAACCTAAACCTAACCCTCACCCTAAACCTAACCCTCACACTAACCTTAACCCTAACCCTCACCCTCACCCTCTCAATACCCCTAACCCTAACCCTAATCTTAACACTGACCCTCACCCTCACCCTAACCCTAACCCTAACCCTTAACCTCACTCTCACCTTAACCCTCACATTCACCCTAAACCTCACCCTAACCCTACGCCTACCCCTCTCCCTAACCCTCACATTAACGCTAACCCTAACCCTAACCCCAACCCTAACCCTACCCCTAACTCTCAACCTCACACTAACCCTAAACCTAACCTTCAACCTCATCCTAACCCTAATCCTCACCCACACCCTAACCCTCAAACTCACCTGAAGCCTCTCCCTCACCCGAACCCTCATCCTCACCCTAAATCTCACCCTAAACATCACCCAAACCCTAACCCTCACCCTAACCCTAAACTTAACCCTCATCCTCACCCTAACCCTCACCCTAACCCTTATCCTCACCCTAACCCTAACCCTAACCCTAACCCTAACCCTAACCCTGACCCTGACCCTGACCCTGACCCTGACCCTGACCCTGACCCTGACCCTGACCCTGACCCTGACCCTGACCCTGACCCTGACCCTGACCCTAACCCTAACCCTAACCCTGACCCTAACCCTAACCCTAACCCTAACCCTAACCCTAACCCTAACCCTAACCCTAACCGTAACCCTCACTCTGACCCTCACGCTAACACTCACCCTAACCCTAACCCTAAACCTTATCCTCACCTTAACCCTCACCCTAACCCTTACCCTCATCCTTTCCCTAACCCTAACCCTCACCCTCACCCTAACCCTAACCCAAACAATAACCCTAATGATTATCCTAACCCTAACCCTCACACTCACCCAAACCCAAACCTTAACCGTAACCCTCACCTTCACCCTCAACCTAAACCTCAACCTCACCCTCATCCTAACCCTCACCCTCACCCTAAACATCAACCTAACCGTAACCCTCTAAACCAAACCCTAACTCTAACCCTAACCTTCACCCTAACCCTAAACTTACCTCTCACCCTAACCCTCACCCTAACCCTAACCCTAAACTTTCCCTAACGCTAACCCTAACATTAACCCTCACCCTCATACTAAACATCACTCTAACGCTAACCCTCACCCTAACCCTAACCCTAAGCCTCATCCTAACCCTACCCCTCAACTTAACCTTCACCCTCCCCTAATCCTCACCCTAACTCTAACCCTAACCCTTACCTAAACAAAACCCTCACCCACACCCTCAACTTAACCCTCACCATAACCCTTACCTCACCCTAAACCTAACTCTAACCCTCAGCCTAAACCTAACCCTCACCCTAACCCTAAACCTACCCCTCACGCTAACCCTCATCCGAACCCTCACCCTAAACCTAACCCTCACCCTAAACCTAACCCTAACCCTCAACCTCACCGTAACACTCACCGTCACCCTAACACTCAACCTAACCCAAACCCTCACCCACACCCTAACCATCACACTCACCCGAACCCTAAACCTTACCCTAACCCTAAACCTCACCCTAAACATCACCCTAACCCTAACCTTCACCCTCACCCTCACCCTCACAATAAACATCAACTTAACCCTACATCTCAGCCTAACCCTAACCCTCTACCTGACCCTAAACCTCACCCTGACCCTCACCCTAACCCTAACCCTAACCCTAACCCTCACCGTAAACCTTACCCTTAACCTAACCCTCAACCTAAACCTAACCCTCACCCTAAACCTAACCCTCACACTAACCTTAACCCTAACCCTCACCCTCACCCTCTCAATACCCCTAACCCTAACCCTAATCTTAACACTGACCCTCACCCTCACCCTAACCCTAACCCTAACCCTTAACCTCACTCTCACCTTAACCCTCACATTCACCCTAAACCTCACCCTAACCCTACGCCTACCCCTCTCCCTAACCCTCACATTAACGCTAACCCTAACCCTAACCCCAACCCTAACCCTACCCCTAACTCTCAACCTCACACTAACCCTAAACCTAACCTTCAACCTCATCCTAACCCTAATCCTCACCCACACCCTAACCCTCAAACTCACCTGAAGCCTCTCCCTCACCCGAACCCTCATCCTCACCCTAAATCTCACCCTAAACATCACCCAAACCCTAACCCTCACCCTAACCCTAAACTTAACCCTCATCCTCACCCTAACCCTCACCCTAACCCTTATCCTCACCCTAACCCTAACCCTTATCCTCACCCTAACCCTAACCCTAACCCTAACCCTAACCCTGACCCTGACCCTGACCCTGACCCTGACCCTGACCCTGACCCTGACCCTGACCCTGACCCTGACCCTGACCCTGACCCTGACCCTGACCCTGACCCTGACCCTGACCCTAACCCTAACCCTAACCCTGACCCTAACCCTAACCCTAACCCTAACCCTAACCCTAACCCTAACCCTAACCCTAACCGTAACCCTCACTCTGACCCTCACGCTAACACTCACCCTAACCCTAACCCTAAACCTTATCCTCACCTTAACCCTCACCCTAACCCTTACCCTCATCCTTTCCCTAACCCTAACCCTCACCCTCACCCTAACCCTAACCCAAACAATAACCCTAATGATTATCCTAACCCTAACCCTCACACTCACCCAAACCCAAACCTTAACCGTAACCCTCACCTTCACCCTCAACCTAAACCTCAACCTCACCCTCATCCTAACCCTCACCCTCACCCTAAACATCAACCTAACCGTAACCCTCTAAACCAAACCCTAACTCTAACCCTAACCTTCACCCTAACCCTAAACTTACCTCTCACCCTAACCCTCACCCTAACCCTAACCCTAAACTTTCCCTAACGCTAACCCTAACATTAACCCTCACCCTCATACTAAACATCACTCTAACGCTAACCCTCACCCTAACCCTAACCCTAAGCCTCATCCTAACCCTACCCCTCAACTTAACCTTCACCCTCCCCTAATCCTCACCCTAACTCTAACCCTAACCCTTACCTAAACAAAACCCTCACCCACACCCTCAACTTAACCCTCACCATAACCCTTACCTCACCCTAAACCTAACTCTAACCCTCAGCCTAAACCTAACCCTCACCCTAACCCTAAACCTACCCCTCACGCTAACCCTCATCCGAACCCTCACCCTAAACCTAACCCTCACCCTAAACCTAACCCTAACCCTCAACCTCACCGTAACACTCACCGTCACCCTAACACTCAACCTAACCCAAACCCTCACCCACACCCTAACCATCACACTCACCCGAACCCTAAACCTTACCCTAACCCTAAACCTCACCCTAAACATCACCCTAACCCTAACCTTCACCCTCACCCTCACCCTCACAATAAACATCAACTTAACCCTACATCTCAGCCTAACCCTAACCCTCTACCTGACCCTAAACCTCACCCTGACCCTCACCCTAACCCTAACCCTAACCCTAACCCTCACCGTAAACCTTACCCTTAACCTAACCCTCAACCTAAACCTAACCCTCACCCTAAACCTAACCCTCACACTAACCTTAACCCTAACCCTCACCCTCACCCTCTCAATACCCCTAACCCTAACCCTAATCTTAACACTGACCCTCACCCTCACCCTAACCCTAACCCTAACCCTTAACCTCACTCTCACCTTAACCCTCACATTCACCCTAAACCTCACCCTAACCCTACGCCTACCCCTCTCCCTAACCCTCACATTAACGCTAACCCTAACCCTAACCCCAACCCTAACCCTACCCCTAACTCTCAACCTCACACTAACCCTAAACCTAACCTTCAACCTCATCCTAACCCTAATCCTCACCCACACCCTAACCCTCAAACTCACCTGAAGCCTCTCCCTCACCCGAACCCTCATCCTCACCCTAAATCTCACCCTAAACATCACCCAAACCCTAACCCTCACCCTAACCCTAAACTTAACCCTCATCCTCACCCTAACCCTCACCCTAACCCTTATCCTCACCCTAACCCTAACCCTAACCCTAACCCTAACCCTGACCCTGACCCTGACCCTGACCCTGACCCTGACCCTGACCCTGACCCTGACCCTGACCCTGACCCTGACCCTGACCCTGACCCTGACCCTGACCCTGACCCTGACCCTAACCCTAACCCTAACCCTGACCCTAACCCTAACCCTAACCCTAACCCTAACCCTAACCCTAACCCTAACCCTAACCGTAACCCTCACTCTGACCCTCACGCTAACACTCACCCTAACCCTAACCCTAAACCTTATCCTCACCTTAACCCTCACCCTAACCCTTACCCTCATCCTTTCCCTAACCCTAACCCTCACCCTCACCCTAACCCTAACCCAAACAATAACCCTAATGATTATCCTAACCCTAACCCTCACACTCACCCAAACCCAAACCTTAACCGTAACCCTCACCTTCACCCTCAACCTAAACCTCAACCTCACCCTCATCCTAACCCTCACCCTCACCCTAAACATCAACCTAACCGTAACCCTCTAAACCAAACCCTAACTCTAACCCTAACCTTCACCCTAACCCTAAACTTACCTCTCACCCTAACCCTCACCCTAACCCTAACCCTAAACTTTCCCTAACGCTAACCCTAACATTAACCCTCACCCTCATACTAAACATCACTCTAACGCTAACCCTCACCCTAACCCTAACCCTAAGCCTCATCCTAACCCTACCCCTCAACTTAACCTTCACCCTCCCCTAATCCTCACCCTAACTCTAACCCTAACCCTTACCTAAACAAAACCCTCACCCACACCCTCAACTTAACCCTCACCATAACCCTTACCTCACCCTAAACCTAACTCTAACCCTCAGCCTAAACCTAACCCTCACCCTAACCCTAAACCTACCCCTCACGCTAACCCTCATCCGAACCCTCACCCTAAACCTAACCCTCACCCTAAACCTAACCCTAACCCTCAACCTCACCGTAACACTCACCGTCACCCTAACACTCAACCTAACCCAAACCCTCACCCACACCCTAACCATCACACTCACCCGAACCCTAAACCTTACCCTAACCCTAAACCTCACCCTAAACATCACCCTAACCCTAACCTTCACCCTCACCCTCACCCTCACAATAAACATCAACTTAACCCTACATCTCAGCCTAACCCTAACCCTCTACCTGACCCTAAACCTCACCCTGACCCTCACCCTAACCCTAACCCTAACCCTAACCCTCACCGTAAACCTTACCCTTAACCTAACCCTCAACCTAAACCTAACCCTCACCCTAAACCTAACCCTCACACTAACCTTAACCCTAACCCTCACCCTCACCCTCTCAATACCCCTAACCCTAACCCTAATCTTAACACTGACCCTCACCCTCACCCTAACCCTAACCCTAACCCTTAACCTCACTCTCACCTTAACCCTCACATTCACCCTAAACCTCACCCTAACCCTACGCCTACCCCTCTCCCTAACCCTCACATTAACGCTAACCCTAACCCTAACCCCAACCCTAACCCTACCCCTAACTCTCAACCTCACACTAACCCTAAACCTAACCTTCAACCTCATCCTAACCCTAATCCTCACCCACACCCTAACCCTCAAACTCACCTGAAGCCTCTCCCTCACCCGAACCCTCATCCTCACCCTAAATCTCACCCTAAACATCACCCAAACCCTAACCCTCACCCTAACCCTAAACTTAACCCTCATCCTCACCCTAACCCTCACCCTAACCCTTATCCTCACCCTAACCCTAACCCTAACCCTAACCCTAACCCTAACCCTGACCCTGACCCTGACCCTGACCCTGACCCTGACCCTGACCCTGACCCTGACCCTGACCCTGACCCTGACCCTGACCCTGACCCTGACCCTGACCCTGACCCTGACCCTGACCCTAACCCTAACCCTAACCCTGACCCTAACCCTAACCCTAACCCTAACCCTAACCCTAACCCTAACCCTAACCCTAACCGTAACCCTCACTCTGACCCTCACGCTAACACTCACCCTAACCCTAACCCTAAACCTTATCCTCACCTTAACCCTCACCCTAACCCTTACCCTCATCCTTTCCCTAACCCTAACCCTCACCCTCACCCTAACCCTAACCCAAACAATAACCCTAATGATTATCCTAACCCTAACCCTCACACTCACCCAAACCCAAACCTTAACCGTAACCCTCACCTTCACCCTCAACCTAAACCTCAACCTCACCCTCATCCTAACCCTCACCCTCACCCTAAACATCAACCTAACCGTAACCCTCTAAACCAAACCCTAACTCTAACCCTAACCTTCACCCTAACCCTAAACTTACCTCTCACCCTAACCCTCACCCTAACCCTAACCCTAAACTTTCCCTAACGCTAACCCTAACATTAACCCTCACCCTCATACTAAACATCACTCTAACGCTAACCCTCACCCTAACCCTAACCCTAAGCCTCATCCTAACCCTACCCCTCAACTTAACCTTCACCCTCCCCTAATCCTCACCCTAACTCTAACCCTAACCCTTACCTAAACAAAACCCTCACCCACACCCTCAACTTAACCCTCACCATAACCCTTACCTCACCCTAAACCTAACTCTAACCCTCAGCCTAAACCTAACCCTCACCCTAACCCTAAACCTACCCCTCACGCTAACCCTCATCCGAACCCTCACCCTAAACCTAACCCTCACCCTAAACCTAACCCTAACCCTCAACCTCACCGTAACACTCACCGTCACCCTAACACTCAACCTAACCCAAACCCTCACCCACACCCTAACCATCACACTCACCCGAACCCTAAACCTTACCCTAACCCTAAACCTCACCCTAAACATCACCCTAACCCTAACCTTCACCCTCACCCTCACCCTCACAATAAACATCAACTTAACCCTACATCTCAGCCTAACCCTAACCCTCTACCTGACCCTAAACCTCACCCTGACCCTCACCCTAACCCTAACCCTAACCCTAACCCTCACCGTAAACCTTACCCTTAACCTAACCCTCAACCTAAACCTAACCCTCACCCTAAACCTAACCCTCACACTAACCTTAACCCTAACCCTCACCCTCACCCTCTCAATACCCCTAACCCTAACCCTAATCTTAACACTGACCCTCACCCTCACCCTAACCCTAACCCTAACCCTTAACCTCACTCTCACCTTAACCCTCACATTCACCCTAAACCTCACCCTAACCCTACGCCTACCCCTCTCCCTAACCCTCACATTAACGCTAACCCTAACCCTAACCCCAACCCTAACCCTACCCCTAACTCTCAACCTCACACTAACCCTAAACCTAACCTTCAACCTCATCCTAACCCTAATCCTCACCCACACCCTAACCCTCAAACTCACCTGAAGCCTCTCCCTCACCCGAACCCTCATCCTCACCCTAAATCTCACCCTAAACATCACCCAAACCCTAACCCTCACCCTAACCCTAAACTTAACCCTCATCCTCACCCTAACC
>NW_024871353.1:30000-32500 GCF_019054845.1 Dipodomys spectabilis | reverse complement strand
CTAACGCTAACCCTCACCCTAACCCTAACCCTAAGCCTCATCCTAACCCTACCCCTCAACTTAACCTTCACCCTCCCCTAATCCTCACCCTAACTCTAACCCTAACCCTTACCTAAACAAAACCCTCACCCACACCCTCAACTTAACCCTCACCATAACCCTTACCTCACCCTAAACCTAACTCTAACCCTCAGCCTAAACCTAACCCTCACCCTAACCCTAAACCTACCCCTCACGCTAACCCTCATCCGAACCCTCACCCTAAACCTAACCCTCACCCTAAACCTAACCCTAACCCTCAACCTCACCGTAACACTCACCGTCACCCTAACACTCAACCTAACCCAAACCCTCACCCACACCCTAACCATCACACTCACCCGAACCCTAAACCTTACCCTAACCCTAAACCTCACCCTAAACATCACCCTAACCCTAACCTTCACCCTCACCCTCACCCTCACAATAAACATCAACTTAACCCTACATCTCAGCCTAACCCTAACCCTCTACCTGACCCTAAACCTCACCCTGACCCTCACCCTAACCCTAACCCTAACCCTAACCCTCACCGTAAACCTTACCCTTAACCTAACCCTCAACCTAAACCTAACCCTCACCCTAAACCTAACCCTCACACTAACCTTAACCCTAACCCTCACCCTCACCCTCTCAATACCCCTAACCCTAACCCTAATCTTAACACTGACCCTCACCCTCACCCTAACCCTAACCCTAACCCTTAACCTCACTCTCACCTTAACCCTCACATTCACCCTAAACCTCACCCTAACCCTACGCCTACCCCTCTCCCTAACCCTCACATTAACGCTAACCCTAACCCTAACCCCAACCCTAACCCTACCCCTAACTCTCAACCTCACACTAACCCTAAACCTAACCTTCACCCTCATCCTAACCCTAATCCTCACCCACACCCTAACCCTCAAACTCACCTGAAGCCTCTCCCTCACCCGAACCCTCATCCTCACCCTAAATCTCACCCTAAACATCACCCAAACCCTAACCCTCACCCTAACCCTAAACTTAACCCTCATCCTCACCCTAACCCTCACCCTAACCCTTATCCTCACCCTAACCCTAACCCTAACCCTAACCCTAACCCTAACCCTAACCCTAACCCTAACCATAACCCTGACCCTAACCCTAACCCTAACCCTAACCCTAACCCTGACCCTAACCCTGACCCTGACCCTGACCCTGACCCTGACCCTGACCCTGACCCTGACCCTGACCCTGACCCTGACCCTGACCCTGACCCTGACCCTGACCCTAACCCTAACCCTAACCCTAACCCTGACCCTAACCCTAACCCTAACCCTAACCCTAACCCTAACCCTAACCCTGACCCTAAGCCTAACCCTATCCCTAACCCTAACCCTAACCGTAACCCTCACTCTGACCCTCACGCTAACACTCACCCTAACCCTAACCCTAAACCTTATCCTCACCTTAACCCTCACCCTAACCCTTACCCTCATCCTTTCCCTAACCCTAACCCTCACCCTCACCCTAACCCTAACCCAAACAATAACCCTAATGATCATCCTAACCCTAACCCTCACACTCACCCAAACCCAAACCTTAACCGTAACCCTCACCTTCACCCTCAACCTAAACCTCAACCTCACCCTCATCCTAACCCTCACCCTCACCCTAAACATCAACCTAACCGTAACCCTCTAAACCAAACCCTAACTCTAACCCTAACCTTCACCCTAACCCTAAACTTACCTCTCACCCTAACCCTCACCCTAACCCTAACCCTAAACTTTCCCTAACGCTAACCCTAACATTAACCCTCACCCTCATACTAAACATCACTCTAACGCTAACCCTCACCCTAACCCTAACCCTAAGCCTCATCCTAACCCTACCCCTCAACTTAACCTTCACCCTCCCCTAATCCTCACCCTAACTCTAACCCTAACCCTTACCTAAACAAAACCCTCACCCACACCCTCAACTTAACCCTCACCATAACCCTTACCTCACCCTAAACCTAACTCTAACCCTCAGCCTAAACCTAACCCTCACCCTAACCCTAAACCTACCCCTCACGCTAACCCTCATCCGAACCCTCACCCTAAACCTAACCCTCACCCTAAACCTAACCCTAACCCTCAACCTCACCGTAACACTCACCGTCACCCTAACACTCAACCTAACCCAAACCCTCACCCACACCCTAACCATCACACTCACCCGAACCCTAAACCTTACCCTAACCCTAAACCTCACCCTAAACATCACCCTAACCCTAACCTTCACCCTCACCCTCACCCTCACAATAAACATCAACTTAACCCTACATCTCAGCCTAACCCTAACCCTCTACCTGACCCTAAACCTCACCCTGACCCTCACCCTAACCCTAACCCTAACCCTAACCCTCACCGTAAACCTTACCCTTAACCTAACCCTCAACCTAAACCTAACCCTCACCCTAAACCTAACCCTCACACTAACCTTAACCCTA
>NW_024871353.1:20000-22500 GCF_019054845.1 Dipodomys spectabilis | reverse complement strand
CTAAACCTCACCCTAACCCTACGCCTACCCCTCTCCCTAACCCTCACATTAACGCTAACCTTAACCCTAACCCCAACCCTAACCCTACCCCTAACTCTCAACCTCACACTAACCCTAAACCTAACCTTCACCCTCATCCTAACCCTAATCCTCACCCACACCCTAACCCTCAAACTCACCTGAAGCCTCTCCCTCACCCGAACCCTCATCCTCACCCTAAATCTCACCCTAAACATCACCCAAACCCTAACCCTCACCCTAACCCTAAACTTAACCCTCATCCTCACCCTAACCCTCACCCTAACCCTTATCCTCACCCTAACCCTAACCCTAACCCTAACCCTAACCCTAACCCTAACCCTGACCCTAACCCTAACCCTAACCCTAACCCTAACCCTAACCCTAACCCTAACCCTGACCCTAAGCCTAACCCTAACCCTAACCCTAACCCTAACCGTAACCCTCACTCTGACCCTCACGCTAACACTCACCCTAACCCTAACCCTAAACCTTATCCTCACCTTAACCCTCACCCTAACCCTTACCCTCATCCTTTCCCTAACCCTAACCCTCACCCTCACCCTAACCCTAACCCAAACAATAACCCTAATGATCATCCTAACCCTAACCCTCACACTCACCCAAACCCAAACCTTAACCGTAACCCTCACCTTCACCCTCAACCTAAACCTCAACCTCACCCTCATCCTAACCCTCACCCTCACCCTAAACATCAACCTAACCGTAATCCTCTAAACCAAACCCTAACTCTAACCCTAACCTTCACCCTAACCCTAAACTTACCTCTCACCCTAACCCTCACCCTAACCCTAACCCTAAACTTTCCCTAACGCTAACCCTAACATTAACCCTCACCCTCATACTAAACATCACTCTAACGCTAACCCTCACCCTAACCCTAACCCTAAACTTTCCCTAACGCTAACCCTAACATTAACCCTCACCCTCATACTAAACATCACTCTAACGCTAACCCTCACCCTAACCCTAACCCTAAGCCTCATCCTAACCCTACCCCTCAACTTAACCTTCACCCTCCCCTAATCCTCACCCTAACTCTAACCCTAACCCTTACCTAAACAAAACCCTCACCCACACCCTCAACTTAACCCTCACCATAACCCTTACCTCACCCTAAACCTAACTCTAACCCTCAGCCTAAACCTAACCCTCACCCTAACCCTAAACCTACCCCTCACGCTAACCCTCATCCGAACCCTCACCCTAAACCTAACCCTCACCCTAAACCTAACCCTAACCCTCAACCTCACCGTAACACTCACCGTCACCCTAACACTCAACCTAACCCAAACCCTCACCCACACCCTAACCATCACACTCACCCGAACCCTAAACCTTACCCTAACCCTAAACCTCACCCTAAACATCACCCTAACCCTAACCTTCACCCTCACCCTCACCCTCACAATAAACATCAACTTAACCCTACATCTCAGCCTAACCCTAACCCTCTACCTGACCCTAAACCTCACCCTGACCCTCACCCTAACCCTAACCCTAACCCTAACCCTCACCGTAAACCTTACCCTTAACCTAACCCTCAACCTAAACCTAACCCTCACCCTAAACCTAACCCTCACACTAACCTTAACCCTAACCCTCACCCTCACCCTCTCAATACCCCTAACCCTAACCCTAATCTTAACACTGACCCTCACCCTCACCCTAACCCTAACCCTAACCCTTAACCTCACTCTCACCTTAACCCTCACATTCACCCTAAACCTCACCCTAACCCTACGCCTACCCCTCTCCCTAACCCTCACATTAACGCTAACCCTAACCCTAACCCCAACCCTAACCCTACCCCTAACTCTCAACCTCACACTAACCCTAAACCTAACCTTCACCCTCACCCTAACCCTAATCCTCACCCACACCCTAACCCTCAAACTCACCTGAAGCCTCTCCCTCACCCGAACCCTCATCCTCACCCTAAATCTCACCCTAAACATCACCCAAACCCTAACCCTCACCCTAACCCTAAACTTAACCCTCATCCTCACCCTAACCCTCACCCTAACCCTTATCCTCACCCTAACCCTAACCCTAACCCTAACCCTAACCCTAACCCTAACCCTAACCCTAACCCTAACCCTAACCCTGACCCTGACCCTGACCCTAACCCTGACCCTGACCCTGACCCTGACCCTGACCCTGACCCTGACCCTGACCCTAACCCTGACCCTGACCCTGACCCTGACCCTGACCCTGACCCTGACCCTGACCCTGACCCTGACCCTGACCCTGACCCTGACCCTGACCCTAACCCTGACCCTAAGCCTAACCCTAACCCTAACCCTAACCCTAACCGTAACCCTCACTCTGACCCTCACGCTAACACTCACCCTAACCCTAACCCTAAACCTTATCCTCACCTTAACCCTCACCCTAACCCTTACCCTCATCCTTTCCCTAACCCTAACCCTCACCCTCACCCTAACCCTAACCCAAACAA
>NW_024871353.1:0-17500 GCF_019054845.1 Dipodomys spectabilis | reverse complement strand
ACCCAAACCCTCACCCACACCCTAACCATCACACTCACCCGAACCCTAAACCTTACCCTAACCCTAAACCTCACCCTAAACATCACCCTAACCCTAACCTTCACCCTCACCCTCACCCTCACAATAAACATCAACTTAACCCTACATCTCAGCCTAACCCTAACCCTCTACCTGACCCTAAACCTCACCCTGACCCTCACCCTAACCCTAACCCTAACCCTAACCCTCACCGTAAACCTTACCCTTAACCTAACCCTCAACCTAAACCTAACCCTCACCCTAAACCTAACCCTCACACTAACCTTAACCCTAACCCTCACCCTCACCCTCTCAATACCCCTAACCCTAACCCTAATCTTAACACTGACCCTCACCCTCACCCTAACCCTAACCCTAACCCTTAACCTCACTCTCACCTTAACCCTCACATTCACCCTAAACCTCACCCTAACCCTACGCCTACCCCTCTCCCTAACCTTCACATTAACGCTAACCCTAACCCTAACCCCAACCCTAACCCTACCCCTAACTCTCAACCTCACACTAACCCTAAACCTAACCTTCACCCTCACCCTAACCCTAATCCTCACCCACACCCTAACCCTCAAACTCACCTGAAGCCTCTCCCTCACCCGAACCCTCATCCTCACCCTAAATCTCACCCTAAACATCACCCAAACCCTAACCCTCACCCTAACCCTAAACTTAACCCTCATCCTCACCCTAACCCTCACCCTAACCCTTATCCTCACCCTAACCCTAACCCTAACCCTAACCCTAACCCTAACCCTAACCCTGACCCTAACCCTAACCCTAACCCTAACCCTAACCCTAACCCTAACCCTGACCCTAAGCCTAACCCTAACCCTAACCCTAACCCTAACCGTAACCCTCACTCTGACCCTCACGCTAACACTCACCCTAACCCTAACCCTAAACCTTATCCTCACCTTAACCCTCACCCTAACCCTTACCCTCATCCTTTCCCTAACCCTAACCCTCACCCTCACCCTAACCCTAACCCAAACAATAACCCTAATGATCATCCTAACCCTAACCCTCACACTCACCCAAACCCAAACCTTAACCGTAACCCTCACCTTCACCCTCAACCTAAACCTCAACCTCACCCTCATCCTAACCCTCACCCTCACCCTAAACATCAACCTAACCGTAACCCTCTAAACCAAACCCTAACTCTAACCCTAACCTTCACCCTAACCCTAAACTTACCTCTCACCCTAACCCTCACCCTAACCCTAACCCTAAACTTTCCCTAACGCTAACCCTAACATTAACCCTCACCCTCATACTAAACATCACTCTAACGCTAACCCTCACCCTAACCCTAACCCTAAGCCTCATCCTAACCCTACCCCTCAACTTAACCTTCACCCTCCCCTAATCCTCACCCTAACTCTAACCCTAACCCTTACCTAAACAAAACCCTCACCCACACCCTCAACTTAACCCTCACCATAACCCTTACCTCACCCTAAACCTAACTCTAACCCTCAGCCTAAACCTAACCCTCACCCTAACCCTAAACCTACCCCTCACGCTAACCCTCATCCGAACCCTCACCCTAAACCTAACCCTCACCCTAAACCTAACCCTAACCCTCAACCTCACCGTAACACTCACCGTCACCCTAACACTCAACCTAACCCAAACCCTCACCCACACCCTAACCATCACACTCACCCGAACCCTAAACCTTACCCTAACCCTAAACCTCACCCTAAACATCACCCTAACCCTAACCTTCACCCTCACCCTCACCCTCACAATAAACATCAACTTAACCCTACATCTCAGCCTAACCCTAACCCTCTACCTGACCCTAAACCTCACCCTGACCCTCACCCTAACCCTAACCCTAACCCTAACCCTCACCGTAAACCTTACCCTTAACCTAACCCTCAACCTAAACCTAACCCTCACCCTAAACCTAACCCTCACACTAACCTTAACCCTAACCCTCACCCTCACCCTCTCAATACCCCTAACCCTAACCCTAATCTTAACACTGACCCTCACCCTCACCCTAACCCTAACCCTAACCCTTAACCTCACTCTCACCTTAACCCTCACATTCACCCTAAACCTCACCCTAACCCTACGCCTACCCCTCTCCCTAACCTTCACATTAACGCTAACCCTAACCCTAACCCCAACCCTAACCCTACCCCTAACTCTCAACCTCACACTAACCCTAAACCTAACCTTCACCCTCACCCTAACCCTAATCCTCACCCACACCCTAACCCTCAAACTCACCTGAAGCCTCTCCCTCACCCGAACCCTCATCCTCACCCTAAATCTCACCCTAAACATCACCCAAACCCTAACCCTCACCCTAACCCTAAACTTAACCCTCATCCTCACCCTAACCCTCACCCTAACCCTTATCCTCACCCTAACCCTAACCCTAACCCTAACCCTAACCCTAACCCTAACCTTAACCATAACCTTCACCCTCACCCTCACCCTAAAACTAAACCTAACCCTAACCCTCACCCTCACCCTCTCCCTCACGCTCACCCTAACCTTCACCCTCACCCTAAATATCACCCTAACCCTAACCCTCACCCTAATCCTACACCTCAACCTAATCCTCACCCTCCCCTAACACTCACTCTAACCCTAATCCTCACCCTAACCCTAACGCTCACAATAACCCTAACCCTCACCCTCACTTTCACCCTCACTCTCAGCGTAACACTAACCGTAACCCTAATCCTAACCCTAACCCTAAACCTCACCCTAACCCTAACCCAAACCATCACCCTCAACCTCACCCTCCCCCGCACCCTCAACCTAACCCTCACCCTCACACTCACCCTCACACTAACCCTCAAACTTACCTTAAATATTACCCTAAACCTAACCCTCACCCTAACCCTAACGCTAAACCTAAACCTCACCCTCACCCTAACCCTAACCCTAACCCTTATCCTCACACTAACCCTAACCCTAACCCTAACCTTCACCCTAACCCTATCCCGACACCTCAACCTAATTCTCACCCTAACCCTAACCCTAACCCTAACCCTCACCCTAATCCTAACCCTAAACATAACCCTCACCCTCACCCTAACCCTCACCGTCACCCTAACACTCACCCTAACCCTAACACTCAACCACACCCTAACCTTCACCCTCACCTGAACCCTCACACTCACGCGAACACTAACCCTCACCCTAAAACTCACCCTCACAATAAACATCAACCTAACCCTAAGTCTCACCCTAACACTAACCTTAACCCTCACCCTAACCCTAACCCTCAACCTAACCCTAACCCTCATCCTGACCCTCATCCTAACCCTAACCCTAACCCTCACCCTAAACTTACCCTAACACTAAACCTCTCCTTAAACCTAACCCTAACCCTAACACTAACCCTCACACTAAACCTAACCCTAACACTCACCCTCACCCTCAACCTCACTCTCATCCTATCCCTAACCTTAATCGTAATGCTAACCCTAATCCTCAACATCACACTAACCTAACCCTGACCCTCACCCTAACCCTAACCCTAAACCTCACGCTCACCCAAACCTACACCCTCCCCTTAACCCTCACCCTCACACTAACCCTAAACCTAACCCTCACCCTCACCCTCTCCCTCACCCTAACCCTCACCCTAACCTTAACCCCCCACCATAACCCTAACCCTAACCCTCATCATCACCCTAACCTTAACTCTAACCCTAACCCTGACCCTAATCCTCACACTAACACTCACGCAAATCCTAACCCTCTCTCTCACCTTAACCTTCACCCTAATGTTTACCCTCACCCTAACCTTAATCCTAACCCTCACACTAAACCTAACCCTTTGTTTACGTAAGGGTTAGGGTTAGGGTTAGTGTGAGTATTAGGGTTAAGGTTAGGGATAGGGTGAGGGTTAGGGTTAGGTTTTGGTAGAAGGTGAGGGTTAGGGTAATGTTTAGGCTGAAGGTGAGTGTTAGTGTGAAGGTGAGCTTTCGGGTGAGGGTTAGGTTTACGGTTAGAGTTAGGGTGAGGGCAAGTATGAGGGTGAGAATTTGGGTTAGGTTTAGGGTGAGGGTTAGGGTTAGGGTTAGGGTTAGGGTGAAGTTGAGGTTTAGGATTAGGGTTAGGGTTAGGGTGAGAGTGAAGGTGAGGGTGAGGGTGAGGGTGAGGTTTCGGGTTAGGGTTAGGTTTATGGTGAGGATGAGAGTGAGGGTTAGAGTTAGGATTAGGATTAGGGTTAGGGTTAGGCTGAGGGTGGGAGTGAGGGTGAGGGGGAGGGTTAGGGTTAAGGTTAGTGTTTGGGTTAGGGTTAGGGTTAGGGTTAGAGTTAGGGTGAGGGTGTGGGTGAGGGTGAGGGATAAGGTTAGGTTTAGGTTTTGGGTGAGGGTGAGGATTAGGGTTATGATTAGGGGTAGGGGTAGGGTTAGGGATAGGGTTAGGCTGAGGGTGAAGGTGAGATTCAGGGTTAGGGTTAGGTTGAGGTTTAAGTTTAGGGTGAGGGCTAGTATGAGGGTGAGGGTTAGGGTGAGGGTGAGGATGAGTGTGAGGGTTAGGGTTAGGGTGAGTGTTAGGTTTTGGCTACCGTGATGGTTGGATTAGAGTGATGTTTAGGGTGAGGGTGAAGGTTAGGGTGAGGGTGAGGGTTCGGGTGAGTGTTAGGGTTAGGGTGAGAGTTAGGGGAAAGGATAAGTTGAGGGTGAGGGTTAGGGTTAGTGTTAGGGTGATGTTTATAGTTAGTGTGAGGGTTAGGGTGAGCGTGAAGGTAAGGTTTAGGTTAAGGGTTAGTGTGAAGGGTAAGTTTAGGGTGATTCTGAGGGCTAGGGTTAGGGTGATGTTTAGGATAAGGTTGAGGGTTAGGGTGAGGGTTCGTGTTCGGGTGCGGGTTAGGGTTACATTTAGAGTTAGGGTTAGGGCTAGGGTGAGGGTGAGGGTTAGTGTTAGGGTTAGGATTAGGGTTAGGGTAAGGGTTATGCTTAGGGTGAGGGTGAGGGTGAGCATTAGGGTGAAGGTTCGGGTAAGGGTTCTGGTGAGGGTTAGGGTTACGGTTAGGGTGAGGATTAGGGTGAGGTTTAGGGTTAGGGTGAGTGTGAGCTTAAGTGGAGGTTTAGCGTTAGGTTTAGGGTTAGGGTGAGGGTTAGGGTCAGGGTGAGAGTTAGAGTTAGGCTTAGGTTGAGGTTTAGGATCAGGGTGAGTGCTAGGGTTAGGGTGAGTGTTAGGGTTAGGGTGAGGGTTAGGTTTAGGATTAAGGTTAGGGTGAGAGCTTGGGTGAATGTGAGGGTTAGTGTGAGGGTGAGGGAAAGATTGAGGCTTAGGGTGAGGGTTAGGGTTAGGGTGAGTTTTAGGCTGAGGGGTAGGGTTAGGGTTAGTTTCGGCTGAGTATGAGAATGAGGATTAGGTTTAGGATAAGTATTAGGTTTAGGGTTAGGCTGAGGTTGAGGGAGAGGCGGAGGGTTAGGGTTAGGGTTAGGGTGAGGTTTAGGGTTAGGTTTAGTGTTAGGGTTATTGTTAGGGTTAGGGGGAAGAGGAGGAGGAAGGGGATGTTTAGGGTTATGGTTAGTTTTAGGGTGAGGTTGAGAGTCATGGTTAGTGTTAGGATTAGGATTAGGGTTAGTGTTAGGCCGAGGGTGAGGGGAAGGGGGAGGGGGAAGGTTAGGGTGACATTGAGGGTTAGGGTGAGGGTTAGGGTTAGGATTAGGGTTAGGGTTAGTGTAAGGCTTAGGGTTAGGGTTAGAGTTAGGGTTAGGGTGAGGTTTAGGGTTAGGTTTAGTGTTAGGGTTAGGGTTAGAGTTAAGGTTAGGATGAGGGTTAGTGTTAAGCTTAGGGTTAGGGTTAGGGTGAGAGTAAGGTTTAGGGTGAGGTTTAGGGTGAGGGTGCGGTTTAGGGTTAACGTTAGGGTTAGGGTGAGTGTTAGGGTGAGGGTTAGGTTTAGGGTTACGGTTAGGGTAAGAGTGAAGTTTAGGATTAGGATTAGGGTGAGGGCTAGGGTTAGGGTGAGTATTAGGGTTGGGTTATGGTTAGAGTTAGGGTGAGGTGAGGGTGAGGGTTAGGGTTAAGATTAGGGTTAGGTTAGGGTTAGACTTAGGGTGAGGATGAGGGTGAGGGTGTGGGTTTGGGTTAGGGTGAGGGTTAGGGTTAGAGTTACAGTTAGGGTGAATGTGAGGGAGGGTTAGGTTTGGGTGAGGGTTAGAGTTATAATGAGAGTTAGGGTTGAGTACGGGTTAGAGTTTGTGTTAGGGTGAGGGTGAGGGTTAGGTTTAGGATTAGGGTTAGGGTTAGGGTTAGACTGAGATTGAGGTTGAGGGTTAGGGTGACGGTTAGGTTTAGGGTTAGGTCTAGGTTTAGGGTGAGGGTTAGGTTTAGGGTTAGGGTTAGGCTTAAAATTAGGTTGAGGGTGAGGGTGAGGGTTAGGGTTAGGATTAGGTTTAGGGTTAGGTTTAGGCTGAGGGTGAGGGTGAGGGTGAGGGTTAGGGTTAGTGTTGGGGTGAGGATTCGTGTGAGGATTAGATTTAGGGTTAGTTTGAGGGTTATGGTGAGGGTTATGATTAGTGTTAGGGTTAGGGTGAGGGTCAGGGTGAGGGTAAGTGTTAACGTGAGGTTTAGTTTGAGGGTGAGGGATAGCGTTAAGTTTAGGGTGAGAAGTAGTGTGAGGGTTAGGGTGAGGGTCAGCGTTAAGTTGAGGTTTAGGGTTAGGGTTAGGGTTAGGGTGATGTTTAGGGTCAGGGTGAGGGTTAGGGCTAGGGTTAGGGGAGGGTTAGGTTTAGGGGTACGGTTAGGGTGAGGGCTAGGATGAGGGTGAGGTTTAGGGTTAGGGTTACTGTTAGGGATAGGGTGAGGATTAGGGTTAGGGTTATGGTTAGGATGAGAGTTAGGCTGAGAGGTAGGGTTAGGGTTAGGGTGAGGGTTAGGTTTAGTGTGAGAGTTAGGGCTAGGTTTAATATTAGTGTTAGGGTGAGGGTTAGGGTTAGGGTTAGGGTTATTCCTATTGTTAGGGTTAGGTTGCGGCTGAAGGTGAGGGTAAGGGTGAGGGTGAGGGTGAGGTTTAGGCTTAGGGTTAGGTTTAGGGTGAGGGTAGTGAGGGTGATGGGGAGGGTTAGGGTTAGGGTTGGGGTTAGGATGAGGGTTAGGGTTAGGGTTATTTTTAGTGTTAGGTTGTGGTGGAGGGGGAGGGGGAGCGGGAGAGGGAGGGGCAGATTTAGGGTTAGGGTTAGGTTTAGTTTGAGGATGAGAGTGAGTGTTAGGTTTAGGATTAGGATTACGGTTAGGGTTAGACTGAGGTTGTGGGGGAGTGGGAGGGGGAGGGTTAGGTTTAGGGTTAGGGTTATGGTGAGGGTGTGGGTTCGGGTTAGTGTGAGTGTTAGGGTTAGAGTTAAGGTGAGGGATAAGTTTAGGGTGAGGGTGTGGGTTCGGGTTAGTGTGTGTTAGGGTTAGGGTTAGGATGAGGGAAAAGTTTAGGGTGAGGTTGTGGGTTCAGGTTAGTGTGAGTGTTAGGGTTAGGGTTAGGGTGACGGAAAAGTTTAGGGTGAGGGTTAGGGTGAGCATGAGTATTAGGCTTAAGATTAGGGTTAGGATTAAAGTGTTGTTGAGGGTGAGGGTTAGGGTTATTTTGAGGTTTACTGTTAGGGTGAAGGTTAGTGTTACGGTTAGAGTTAGGATGAGGGTGTGGGTGAGTGTGAGTGTTAGGGTTAGGTTTAGGGTTTGGGTGAGGCTGAGGGTGAGGTTTAGTGTTAGGTTTAGTGTTAGGGTTAGAGTTAGAGTTAGTCTGAGGATGAGGGTGAGGTTGAGGTCTAGGGTTAGGGTTAAGATTAGGTTTAGTGTTAGGGTTAGAGTTAGAGTTAGGCTGAGGGTGATTGTGAGGTTGAGGTTTAAGGTTAGGGTTAGAGTTAGGGTGAGCACTAGGGTGAGGGTGAGGGTTAGGGTTAGGGTTAGGGACAGGGTGAGATTTAATATTAGGTTTAATGTTAGTGTGAGGGTAAGGGTTAGGGTTAGGTTTAGGTTTAGGGTGAGGGTGAGGGTTAGGGTTAGTGTGAGGATTAAGGTTAGTATTAGGGTAAGGGTGAGGGGTAAGGGTTAGGGTGAGGGTTTGTGTGAGGGGGAGGGTTAGGGATAGGGTTAGGATTAGTGTGTGGGTGAGGGTGAGGTTTAGGTTTAGGGGGCGGGTTAGGGTTATGGTTAGGGTTAGGGTGAGGGTGTGGGTGAGGGTGAGGCTTAGGGATAAGACTAGGGTTAGGGTGATGGTGAGGTTGAGGGTTATGTATAGGGTTAGGCTTACGGTTAGGGTGAGGGCTAGGGTTAGGATTGGGGTTAGGGTTAGAGTTAGGGTGACGGTGAGGTTGAGGGTGAACGTAAGGGTTATTTTGAGCTTTAGTTTGAGGGTTCGGTTAGGGTTAGGGTGATGGTTAGGTTTAGGATGAGGGTTAGATTTAGAGTTAGGGTTAGGGTGAGGGTTAGGTTAAGGTTAGGGTTAGGGTGAGGGTTAGCCTGAGGGTTAAGTTTAGGATTACTGTTAGGGTTAGGGTTAGGCTTAGGGTGAGTTTGAGGGCTAGGGTGAGGGTGAGGGTTAGGGTTAGGTTTAAGGTGAGGGTTAAGGTTAGGGTGAGGGATAGGGTGACAGTGAGGGTTAGGTTTAGGTTGCGGGTGAGGTTGGGGGTTAGTGTTTGGATTAGGGTTAGGGCTAGGATTAGGCTGAGGGTTAGCGTGAGGGTGATGGTGAGGGTTAGTGTTAGTGTTAGGGTGAGGGTTAGTTTTATTGTGAGTGTTAGGGTGAGGATTTGGGTAAGGGTTAGGTGAGGGTGAGGGTTAGGGTTAGGGTTTGGGTTAGGGTGAGGGTTATGGTTAGGGTTAGGGTTAAGTTTATGGTTAGGTTTAGGGTGGGAGTTAGGGTTAATGTTAGGGTTAGGTTTAGGGTAAGGGCTAGGGTGAGGGTGAGGGTTAGGGTTAGGGTGAGGTTTACGGTTAGGTTGACGGTTAGGGTTAGGGTTAGGATTAGGGTTAGTGTGTGGGCTAGGGTGAGGGTGAGGGTTAGGATTAGGCTTAGGGTTAGGGTGAGGTTCATGGTTAGGTTTAGGGTTAGGTGACGGGTAGGGTTAGGGATAGAGTGAGGGTTAGGTTTAGTGTGAAGGTTATGGTTAGGGATAGGTTAGGGTGAGGGTAAGGGTTAGGATGAAGGTAGGGTGAGAGTGAGGTTTAGGGTAAGCATGAGTGTTAGGGTGAGGGTTAGGGCGAGGGTTAAAGTTAGGGTTAGGGTGATGTTTAGGGTTCGTATTAGTGTTAGGGTGAGGGTTAGGTTGAGGGGTATAGTTAGGGTTAGGGTGAGGGTTAGGATTGCTGTGAGGATTAGGGTTAGGTTTAGGAGTAGAGTGAGGGTAAGGGTTAGGGTGAGGTTTAGGGTGAGGTTTAGGTTTAGGGTTAGAGTTAGGTTAGGTTGAGATTTAGGGTGAGTTTTAGAGTTAGGGTGAGGGTGAGGTGAGGAATAGGGTTACAATTAGGGTTAGGGTTAGGGTTAGGCTGAGGGTGAGGTTTAGGGTTTAGTTTAGGGTTAGGTTTAGGGTGAGGTTTTGGGTTAATGTTAGGGTTAGGTTTAGGGTAAGGGTTAGGGTTAAGGTGAGGGTTAGGGTTAGGTTTAAGGTTAGGGTGAGGTTGAGGGTTAGGGTTGGGGTTACGGTTAGGGTGAGGGTGAGGTTGAGGCTTAAGGTTAGGATTACGTTTTGGGTTAGGGTTAGGCTGAGGGTGAGGGTGAGGTTTAGGTTTAGGTTTAAGTTTAGGTTGAGTGTTAGGGTGAGGGGTAGGTTTACAGTTAGGGTGAGGGTGAGGGTTAGGGTTAGGTTGAGTGTTAGGGTGAAGGGTTGGGTTAGGGTAAGTGTGAGCCTTAGTGTTAGTGTGAGGGTTAGGGTTAGGGTTACGGTTAGGGTTACTGTGAGCGTAAGGGTAAGGCTGAGGGTTAGGATGAGGGTGAGAGTTAGGGACAGGGTTAGGGTGAGGGTGACTGTTAGGGTGAGGATGATGGTTAGGTTGAGGGTTAGGGTTAGGGTGAGGGTTAGGGTTATTTGTAGGGTTAGGTTGAGGGTGAGGGTTAGGTTTAGGTTAAGGATTAGGGTGAGGGGTAGGGTCAGGGTTAGGGTTAGGGTTTTGGTTAGGGTTAATGTGATGGTGAGGGATAGGGTTAGGGGTAGGGTGAATGTGAGGGTGAGTTTTAGGGATAGGTTTAGTGTTAGGGTGAGGGTGAGTATTAGGTTTAGGATTAGAGTTAGGGTTAGGGTTAGGGTTAGGGGAGGGTTAGTGTGAGGGTTAAGGTTAGGATTAGGTTTAGGGTTAGGGTGAGGGTAATGGTTAGGGTGAGGGTTAGAGTGAGGGTGAGGGTTAGGTTAAGGTTTAGGTTTAGGATTAAGGTCATGGTGAGGGTGAGGGTTAATGTTAGTGTGAGGGTTAGGCTGAGGGGTAGGGTTAGGGTTAGGGTGAGGGTAGGGTTGAGGGTTTTGGTTACGTGAGGGTTAGGTTTAGGGTTAGGGAGAGGATTAGGTTTTGGGTGAGGGTTAGGGTGAGGGTAAGTGTTAGGGTTTGGGTGTGGGTTAGTATTAGAGTGGAGCTGAGGGCGAGGGTTTGATTAGGTAAGGGTTAGGATTAGGGTTAGGGTGAGGGTAAGGGTTAGGTTGAGGGCTAGGATGAAGGTGAGTTTAAGGGTTAGCGTGCGTGTTAGGGTTTCGGTTAGGGTGAGGGTTAAGATGAGGCTGAGGATCAGGGTGAGGATAGAGTTAGGGTGAGGGTTAGCGTTAGGGTTAGGGTTAGGGTGAGGGCTAGGTTGAGGGTGAGGCTTAAGGTGAGGATGAGGGTGAGGGTGCGTGTTGGGGTGTGGGTTAGGGTTAGGGTTAGGGTCAGGGTTACAATTAGGGTGAGGGATAGGGTAAGTTTTAGGGTGAGGTTGAGGCTGAGGCTGAGTTTTAAAGTGAGGGTGAGGGTGAGGGTGAGGGTGAGGGTTAGGGATCGGATTAGGTTTAAGTTGAGGGTGAGTTTGAGGTTTAGAGTTAGGCTGAGGGTGCAGGTTAGGGTTAGTTTTAGGTTGAGAGTTAGAGTTAGGGTTAGGGTGAGAGTGAGGGTTATTGTTAGAGTTAGTGTGAGGGTTAGGGTGAGGATGAGGTTAAGGTTTAGGTTGAGGGTTCGGGTGAGGGGGAGGGTTAGGGTTAGGGTTAGGGTTAGAGTGAGGGTTACCTTGAGGGTTAGGGTTAGGCTGAGGGTGAGCGTCAGGGTGAGGGTGAGTGTTAGTGTTAGGGTTAGGCTGAGGTTTAGGTTTATTGTGAGGGTTAGGGTGAGGATGACGGTAAGGATTACATTGAGGGTTAGGGTGGGGGGGAGGTTTAGGGTTAGGATTAGATTTAGGGTGAGGCTTAGGGTTAGGGTTAAGTTTAGGTTTAGGTATAGGGTGAGGGTTAGGTTTAATGTTAGGGTTAGGTTTAGGGTAATGGTTAGTGTTAGGTTTCGGTTTAGCATTAGGGTGAGGGGTAGGGTTAGGATTAGTGTGAGCCTTACTGTTAGTGTGAGGGTTAGGGTTAGGTTTAGGGTTACCATGAGGGTAAGGGTAAGGGTGAGGGTTAGGATGAGGGTGAGGTTTAGGGATAGGGTTAGGGCGAGGGTGAGTGTTAGGGTAAGGATGAGGGTTAGGTTTAGGGTTAGGGTGAGGGTTTGGGCTAGGATGAGGGTTAGGGTTAGGTTTAGTGTTATGGTGAGGGTGAGGATTTTGGTTAGGTTAAGTGTTAGGGTGAGGGGTAGGGTGAGGGGTAGGGTTAGGGTTTTGGTTAGGGTAGGGTGAGGGTGAGGGTTAGGTTATGGTTAGGGTGAGTGTGTGGGTGTTTTAGGGATAGGTTTTAGGTTAGGGTGTGGGTGAGGGTTAGGTTTAGGATTGGTGTTATGGTTAGGCTTAGGCTTAGCGTTAAGGTGAATGTTAGGATTAGGGTTAGCTTGAGGGTTAGTTTTAGGGTTAGGGTGCTGGTTAGGGTTAGGGTGATGTTTAGTGTGAGGGTGAGTTTTAGCGTGAAGGTGCGTGTTCGGGTGAGGTTTAGGGTTTGTGTGAGGGTCAGGGTGAGTGTTAGGGTGAGGGAGAGGGTTAGGGTTAGGTTTAGGGTTGTTGTTAGGGTTAGGGTTTGGTTGAGTGTTAGGGTTAGGGTTATGGTTAGGGTTAGGGTGGGGTGAGGGTAAGGTTTAGGGTGAGGGTTAGGAATAGGCTGAGGGTGAGGATGAGGATGAGGGTTTAGGGTTGAGTGTAAGGGTTAGGGTTAGGTTTAGGATGAGGGTTAGGGTGAGGTGTAGGATTAGGGTTAAGGTGAGGGTGAGGGCTAGGGTGAGGGTTAGGCTTAGGGTTAGGGTGAGTGTTAGGGTTAGTGTTAGGTTTAGGATGAGGGTTAGGGCGAGTGGTAGGGTTAGGGTTAGTGTGAGGGGTAAGGTTAGTGTGAGGGTTAGGGTTAGGGTTAGGGTTACCGTGAGGGTAAGTGTAATTGTGAGGGTTAGGATGAGGGTGAGCTTTAGGGTTAGTTAGGTTTAGGGTATGGGTTAGGCTGAGGGCTAGGGTGAGGGTTACTATTAGGCTCAGGGTGAGGGTGAGGGTGAGGTTTAGGGTTGGGTCTAAAATTAGTGTGTTAGGGTTAGGGTTAAGTTTAGGATGAGGTTTAGGGTGAGAGTTAGGATTAGGGTTAGGTTGAGGGTGAGGGTGAGGGTGAGGGTGAGGTTTAGGGTGAGGGTGCGGGTTAGGGTTAGGTTTAGGGTGAGGGTAAGGATTAAGGTGAGGTTTAGGGAGAGGTTTAGGGTTAGAGTTCGAGTTAGGGTTAGGTTGAGTGTTCCAGTGAGTTTTACAGTTAGGGTGAGGGTGAGGGTTAGGGTTAGGGTTAGGATTAGTGTTAAATTTAGTGTTTGGGTGAGTGTTAGGGTTAGGGCGAGGGTTAGGGTAGGGTGAAGGTAAGGTTTAGGGTTAGGGCTAGGGTTAGGCTGAGGGTGAGGGTGAGGGTGAGGGTTAGGGTTAGGTTGAGGGTAAGGGTGAGTGTAAGGGTTAAGGTTAGGGTTAGGATGAGGTTTATTGTGAAGTGTAGGATTAATGTTAAGGGTGAGGGTGAGGGTGAGGTTTAGGGTTAGGCTTAGGATTAGTGTGTTTTAGGGTTAGGTTTAGGGTTAGGATGAGGTTTAGGGTGAGGGGTAGGGTTAGGGTTAGGTTGAGGGTAAGGGTGAGGGTGTTGTTTAGGGTTAGGGTGAGGGTTAGGGTTAGGATTAGGGTTAGGGTTAGGGGGAGTGTGAGGGCTAGGGTTATGTTTAGGATGATGGTTAGTGTGAGGGGTAGGGTTAGGGTTAGGGTTAGGTTGAGGATTAGGGTTAGGTTTAGGCTTAGGCTGAGGGTAGGGTGAGGGTGAGGGTGAGGGTGAGGGTTAGGGTGTCGGTGAGGGTTAGGGTAGGATGAGGGTTAAGATGAGGGTGAGGGTTAGGGTGAGGGTGAGCGTTAGGGTTAGGGTTAGAGTTAGGGTTAGGGGGAGTGTGAGGGCTAGGGTTATGTTTAGGATGATGGTTAGTGTGAGGGGTAGGGTTAGGGTTAGGGTTAGGCTGAGGATTAGGGTTAGGTTTAGGCTTAGGCTGAGGGTAGGGTGAGGGTGAGGGTGAGGGTAAGGGTTAGGGTGTCGGTGAGGGTTAGGGTAGGATGAGGGTTAAGATGACGGTGAGCGTTAGGGTGAGGGTGAGGGTTAGGGTTAGGGTTAGGGTTCTGGTTAGGCTTAGGGTGATGTTTAGGGTGAGGCTGAGCGTTTGTGTGAGGGTGAGGGTTAGGGTGTGGGTGACGGTTAGGGTGAGGGTGAGTGTGAGGGTGAGGGTGAGGCTTAGGGTTAGGTTTAGGGTTAGTGTTATGGTTAGGGTTAGGGTTAGGGTAGGTTGAGGGTAAGGTTTAGGGTGAGGGTTAGGGTTAGGCTGAGGGTGAGGTTGAGGGTGAGGGTTAGGGTTATGTTTAGGGTTAGGGTGAGTGTAAGGGTTGGGGTTAGGGTTAGGATGAGGGTTAGGTTGAGGTGTGGGATTAGGGTTAGGGTTAGGTTTAGGGTTAGGGTTAGGGTGAGTGTTAGGGTGAGTGTTAGGTTTAGGATGAGGTTTAGGGCGAGGGGTAGGGTTAGGGTTAGTGTGTGGTGTAGGGTTAGAGTGAGGGTTAGGGTTAGTGTTAGGGTTACCGTGAGTGTAAGTGAAATGGTGAGGTTTAGTATGATGGTGAGGGTTAGGGTTAGGTTTAGGGTTAGGGTGAGGCTTAGGGTGAGGTTTAGGATTAGGGTTATCTTTAGGGTAGGGTGAAGGTTAGGGTTAGGCTTAAGGTTAGTGTCAGGGTGAGGGTTAGGGTTAGTGTTAGGGTTAGGGGTTGGTTGAGTGTTAAGGTGAGGGTTTGGGTTATGGTTAGGGTTAAGGTGAACATGAGGGTTAGGGTGAGGCTTAGTGTTAGTTTTAGGGATAGGTTTGGGTTAGGTTGCGGGCTAGGGTGAGGGTGAAGGTTAGGGTGAGGGTGAGGGTGAGGGATAAGGTGTCGGTGAGGGTTAGGGTAGTTGTGAGGGTTAGGGTGAGGTTTAGTGTTAGGCTGAGTTTGAGGGTGAGGGTGAGGTTTAGGGTTAGGTTTAGGATTACTTTGAGTGCTAGGGTTAGAGTTAGGTTTAGGATGAGGTTTAGGGTGAAGGTTAGGGTTAGGGTTAGGTTGAGGGTGAGGGTGAGGGTGAGGTTTAGGGTTAAGGTGGGGGTTAGGGTTAGGGTAAGGGTGAGGGTGAGGGTTAGGGTTAGGTTTAGGATGAGGATTAGGATGATGGGTAGGATTAGGGTTAGTGTGAGTGTTAGGGTTAGTTTGAGGGTTAGGTTTAGGGTTAGGCTTCGGGTGAGGTTTAGGGTTAGGGTTAGGCTGAGGGTAGGGTGAGGGTGAGCGTTAGGGTGAGGGTAAGGGTGAACGTGAGGGTTAGGCTGTCGGTGAGGGTTAGGGTAGGGTGAGGGTTAGGGTGACGGTGAGGGTTAGGGTGAGGGTTAGGGTTAGGGTTAGGGTGAGGGTTAGTTTTACGGTTAGGGTGAAGATGAGGGTTCAGTTTAGGATTAGTGTTAGGGTTAGGGTTAGGCTTAGGTTGAGGTTGAGGGGAAGGGTGAGGGTTTGGGTTCGGGTTAGGGTGAGAGTGAGGCTTACGGTAAGGGGTAGTGTTAGGATGAAGAGTAGGGTTAGGGTTAGGGTGAGGGTGAGTGTTTCGGTTATGTAAGGATTAGGTTTAGGGTTACGGACAGGATTAGGGTTTGGGTGAGAGTTAGGGTGAGGGTAAGTATTAGGGCTTGGGTGAGGGTTTGGATTAAGGTGATGCTGAGGGTGAGGGTTTTGTTTAGGTAGGAATTAGGGTTAGGGTAAGGGTTAGGGTTAGATTTAGGTATAGGTTGAGGGTTAGCGTGAGGGGTAGTGTTAGGGTTAGGGTGAGGGTTAGGGTTAGTGTGTGGGTTAGGTTTAGGGATAGGATTATGGTTAGGGTGAGGGTAAGGGTAGGGTGAGGGTAGGATGAGGGTGAGGCTTAGGGTTAACGTTAGGGTTGGGGTGTCGGTTAGGGTGAGGGTTAGGGTTAGGTTTAGGGTGAAGGTGAGGGTGACGGTTAGGGTTAAGGTGAGGATGAGAGTTAGGTTTATGGTTAGCTTTAGGATGAGCGTTAGGATTAGGGTGAGGGTTAGGGTTAGGTTTAGTGTTAGGGTGAGGGTTAGGGTTAGGGTTTGAGTAAGGGTGAGGGTGAGGCTGAAGCTTAGAATTAGGATTAGGGTTTGAGTTAGGGTTAGGCTGAGGGTGAGGGCGAGGGTTAGGGTTAGCGTGAGCGTTAGGGTTAGGGTTAGGTTTAGGTTGAGTGTTAGGGTTAGGTTGAATGTTAGGGTGAGGTTTAGAGTTAGGGTGAGGGTTAGGGTTAGGGTTAGGTTAGGTTGAGGGTTAGGTTTAGGGTGAGAGTTAGAGTTAGGGTTAGGCTGCGGGTGAGGGTTAGTGTTAGGGTTAGGGTGAAGGTTAGGGTGAGGATGAGGGCAAGGTTTAGTTTGAGGGTTAGGGTGAGGGGGAGGTTTAGTGTTAAGGTTAATGTTAGGGTGAGGGTTAGGGTGAGGGTGAGGTTTAGGGTTTGTGTAAGGGTTAGGGAAGGGTGAGGGTTATGTTTAGGATTAGGGTTAGGGTTAGGGTTAGGCTAAGGGTGCGGGTGAGGGGAAGGGTGAGGGTTTGGGTGAGGGTTAGGTTTGGGTGTCGGTGTGGGTTAGGGTAGCGTGAGGGTTAGGGTGACGGTGAGGTTTAGGCTGAGCGCTAGGGTGAGGATGTTGAAGGTGAGAGTGAGGGTTAGGGTTAGGGTTAGGGTGAAGGTTAGTGTTAGGGTGAGGGTTAAAATGAGGCTGAGGGTTAGGGTGAGGTTTAGAGTTAGGGTGAGTGTTAGGTCTAGGGTTAGGGTGAGGGTGAGGGCTAGGTTGAGGGTGAGTGTTAGGTTGAGGGTGAGGGTGAGGGTGAAGTTTAGGGTGTGGGTTAGGGTTAGGGTTAGGGTCTGGGTTACGGTTAAAATGAGGGTTAGGTTGGGATTAGGTGGAGGTTGAGGCTGAGGCTGAGGTTTAAGGTGAGGGTGAGGGTAAATGTGAGGGTGAGGGTTAGGGTTCGGGTTAGGTTTAGGATTAGGTTGATTGTGAGGGTTAGTGTTTGGATTAGTGTTAGGGTTAGGGTTAGGCTGAGGGTGAGTGTGAGGGTGAGCGTGAGGGTTAGTGTTAGGATTAGGGTGAGGGTTAGGATTATTGTGAGGGTTAGGGTGCGGATGAGGGTAAGAGTTATGTTGAGGTTTAGGGTGAGGGGAGGGTTAGGGAAAGGTTAGGGTTAGGGTGAGGGTTAAGGGAATGGTTAGGGTTAAGTTTAGGTTTAGTTTTAGGGTGAGGGTTAGTGTTAATGTTAGGGTTAGGTTTAGGGTAATGTTTAGGGTTAGGGTTAGAGGGAGGCTTACGGTTAGGTTTAGGGTGAGGGTTAGGATTAGGGTGAGGGTTAGGGTTAGGTTTAGGGTTAGGGTAAGAATGAGAGTTAGGGTTAGGGTTGGGGTAAGTATTAGTGTGAGGGTGAGGGCGAGGCTTACGGTTAGAACTAGGGTTTGGGTTAGGGTTAGGGTGAGGGTGAGGGCGAGGCTTACGGTTAGAACTAGGGTTTGGGTTAGGGTTAGGGTGAGGGTGAGGGTGAGGGTTAGGGTTAGTGTGAGGGTTAGGGTTAGGGTTAGGTTCAGGTTGAGGGTCAGGGTGAGGGGTAGGTTTAGGTTTAGGGTGAGGGTGAGGGTGAGGGTGAGGTTTAGGGTGAAGGTTAGTGTTAGGGTGAGGGTTAGGGTTACGTTTAGGTTTAGGTTGAGGGTTAGGTTGAGGGGTAGTGTTAGGTTTAGTGTGAGCCTTAATGTTAGTGTGAGGGTTAGGATTACGTTTAGGGTTAGGGTTACCGTGAGAAGTGGAAGGTGAGGGTTAGGATGAGGGTTAGTTTTAGGGATAGGGTTAGGGT